>NC_035434.2:90108958-90416458 GCF_002127325.2 Helianthus annuus
TAACTCTTTCATCCTTCCCATCGTCAATCCTCACAACATTCTAGACACAGACGGTATATGTCAATTGATCGTTGATTTGCAACAAAACGAATGTGAAGGAGATTTAAGCTGACGAATATGAAAGGGATTTCTCATATGTGGATCTCAGTTTACTTAAAACGAAAACAACTAAGAGCGGGTTAACAAGGTTATCAAAGCTGCATACATCATTTACAAACTCTAGTGGAAAAAAAACACAAAGTTACGTTTGATGAACTGGGTAGGTTTCCATAGCTTTAACTTCAACCTTTTCTCCAATCTTCCTTTTCAATTCCTCTTCATATTTCTCTACCACTTCCTTTTTTTTCTTGAGTCAACTACTCTACCTGGTGATTTATGTCATGAATTCTTGAGTCAAAATAGTGGCAATGGTTTCCCTAAGGTGTTTGCTCTAATCATATGGCTATTCACCTTGTGAAACCAATGTTTTTGAGGTAGAAGCCACATATGTTGTAGAAGACCTTTGTTTTTAATTAGAACTACTACTTTGTTGATTAGATGTAGACCTTTGCATCTTTGGCTTATCACACTGCCTAGTAAAGTGACCATAATTATTGCAAGTACAACATTTCACCTTTGACTTTTCAATTCTCATTCTCGTTCTTAAATTAGGCCTAATAAATTTCTTCACAGTTGTAGCTAAAAACTTATTAGCTCTCCTCACCAACAATACCATACTGAGTTGTATATCTAGCTCATCCAACTCATCTTGATTAATTTGACCGAAATCCTCATCCAACAAAGCATTAGCAACCAATTTTCCACCAAGAAAATTATCATATGTTGTCATGAATGTAGCATGCAAACATATATTTTTCTCAACTATCTTTGTATTGATTTGACTCTTATATGCATTGTCATGATGAGCCCACCAACTTCCTGGCAAAATGCCTACGGTTAAAAACCACCGACATGTCAAGATCAAAATTCGAATTGGTATTTTGACTAGAAGAATTGTAGTCAGAAAAAGAACCAATAAAACCACTTTAACTGAACCCTGAACTCTCAGAAAATACATTTTCTTGAATACCGCCAGAGACTGATACACCAACATCTAAACTTGAATTAAGAACACTAGCTCTATAACTTCTTGGATATTATACATGATCATAACCTTCATCCTATTTCTTCAAATTTAGCTCATATCCTCTAAGCTTCCCAATAAACTCTTCCAAATTCCAATATAGAAGGTGTTATGGGTGCAAACTTTGACTAGTATTCTGAACCAAATATTGGGTGTTCGGGATTGCGGATAGGTTTGATATCCTAAATCTATTTCTTAAGTTTTACTACTTATTTCTTGCACATGCTATTTAATGAATGCAGTGAATAAATGAAAGACTTGGTTGTTATGGCTCAAGTTTATGCTCCGGGATCCTGAACAATATCATGGACTGGATTTCGACTTTTCCTGGGATCTCGAGTTAGTCCAGTATCCCGAGTTAGTCCGCCAATGATACATAAAAGAATATACAGAAGGAGTCATGTAACTGTCAAAGATGAAGATAGAATATCGTGCGAGAATATTGGGATTATAGTTAAATGCTATAATCGTTACTGACTTGGTCTAAGATTAAAGAAACGCATAGAAGAGTAATGAGGAGATAATGGTTGATGACTAAGATGAAGACTCGGATTTCTAGTCAAAGAGCACGTGTGGGACTTGGAGAACAAGTCTGCAACGGTCAGAACGGAATGTTCGCAGTATACCTGATATTTCGGGATATTTAGTTAGCCTTTAACACTATAAATAAAGAGGCATACTTATCGAATTAAGGGTTACACACTCTTTACTTTCACATCACACTCGCACACTCATTTGTTCTCTCTTGCAGATTATTCACTCTTGATTACACTAAAACTTGCACTAGAAATCATTCTAGAATCGATCAACATTGTTCTTGAGTTGTACTCTTTTTATTGTCTTAATAATATTGATTGTCGTAGACGACTTCATAGTTGGCGCCCGAGTTTTTGTGTCGACGATCACAATAGATAAGGGCTTTCCTCATCAATCATTGTGTTTGTTATTGTTTATTTGTTCAGTTTCATATCAATATCCCGATTCTTATTCTGAGCAGTATTTTAGCAAAACATATGATATTCTGTCCCAAATTCTTAGCATCATTGTCCTACGTTTCAATTATTCATTATTTAACGAAATTCTTAATTGATTACAATTTTGCACACTACCACACATAACAATTTCAACTATGGGCACTGATGTGCACAAAATGCAACATATAAATTACATCAATTGTGGCATAAAACTAACCCTTTTTTAATACTAATGTTGGAAAAAGTGTGTTTTTGTCTTCCTTTTGTATTTTCAGGACTAAATGAGCTCAAATGAATAAAAGAAGCAAAAAGTCAGCTAAATCTAACATAAATACAAGAAAAGGAACAAACGTGGTACGCCCGACCCCCCAACAGCATCTTCCCAAGCAAAAACAAGAGAACAGAAGGCTGAACATGCCCCGTGCTCAATGAGCACGGGGGCGTGCCCAAGTGTCAGCAGAAAAGATAAAGTTGTAGAAGCTTCTATCATCCACCACGGGGGTGTGCCCAGCGGACACGGGGCCGTGGTCAACTCTAAGATTCGCAGAATCTAGGGAAATCTTGATAGTACAGATACGCTTCTACACACGGGGCCGTGCTCAGCCTCTGTTTCTATTTTTATTTTTGTTTTCTGGTCCCAAGACTCCGTTGTGGTCTGCTGAGTGATTCTTATGGATCAATACTCAGGAGATTACAACTACCACTATGAGGAGGATGATTATAAAGAAGAGTATTGTACCATTTGTGGTAATCCTCATTCGGTACAATATTGTGACCTCTTTGAACCATCCCCTTCATACACATAATATGAGGAACCTAGGTACGAGCCAACCACTTCATATACATACTATGAAGAGCCGAGGTATGAACCTTCTCCTTCATATACGTACTACGAAGAACCAAGGTATGAACCTTCTCCCTCATACTCATATCTTGATGAACCAAGGTGTGAGCCTTCTTACTCATACTTTGAGGAGCCAAGTTATGAGCCTTCACCTTCATATACTTACTATGAGTGTGACAACCGTCAAATTTGCATGCATCCGTATAACTAATTAATATTTAATTAGTACTTAATTACTGTGCTTGATTACAATTATGATTAAACTGCTTTCTGTTTTCTGATACATACATACTCATGCATCACATTCTATACTGTCACTCTACTTATTACATACAAACATTAGTGACAAACTTGATGCACAAAAGCACAGTTAGCACAGTGAGCGGATAACCACAAAAACATGCTGACATTACCAGCACCAAAACAGACATTGTTCTGAGGCCAGTATGAGCCGGGAGTAGATTACTACACTAGTAGGGAGTGTAGGGAGGTGAGGATTATAAAACTGCGTCACTAGGTGATAGTTATAGTGACCGGATGTGCCAAAAACGTACTTTAATTACAAAATTCTGCACTGCATACAAAAATTCAGCTTTTAACAAAGCTAGTAAAGTGCAAAAACTTGGTAAAATGGTCCTAGACACTTTCCAAAGTGTTGGTAATTTAATGTGTCACTAAAAACAATATAAAGGACACTTTAAAGCTTTATTTAGCACTTTAACGGATCAATATCCAACCGAACAACCGGACTTTACCCGAAACATAAAAATGTTGCCAAATACATTGTTTTCACTTTTCTGAGCTAGTTAGGGTCCCCGAACACCCTAACACACCTTATATTATACTACATACTATAATATACTAACTAAACCCATTAGATCCTAACTAATCAAGTAACAAGTTCCATTACATCCCAACCCCTAATACCCCCCCCCATTACGGTTACATGTGGGGTGGGACACCCCCACATTTCCTCCATTATTTTATTAGTTCATGTTTGATATCTAGGATGCACATTACATAATGGTTATAGCAAGAGCATGGTTTATAAATATGAACAAAGGTTAACACTTCTCTTTCATAAACCATCAACAACCAACTTCTTTCTCTCCTCTACACCACCACCTACGGCCGCCCCCTCTCCACCACCATCCACCCATCTTCAACCTTGATTCAATCATTCCTCTTACACACAAAGGTGCAAGGTGACATGCAAACAAGCCGGGTGCTTTCGAAAGTGCAAGAACCGCTCTCATTTTCTTTTATCCACCTCATTTACGTCTTGTATCTTCCCTAGCCTTGAGCTAGTAGTAAGTGCCTCTAAACATCATCTTGATCTTGTTTAAAGTGGTTAATAAGTGATTTAATGGTTGAAAATTTGAAACACTAAAGGACATAACAAAAAGTCTTGAACATAAGATGAACAAGTTGGATAAAGAGAAGCTAGTGGTGTAAATCTTGTAAATCTTGTCTAGTTGTGATTACTTGATGTTGTTTGTTACTAAAAGTGGGATGGATCATCATCTAACCATACTAGATCATGTTCAAGAACATGAACTAGTAGTATGTTAGTGTTAGAATTATGAAAGATGATGAAACCTTCCATCCATGAAACATGAACTTGAATAAATGTAATTTTTCTTGTAAAATAAGGTTCTAAACTAGTAGATCTAAAGATCTACAAGTGGTTTTTCGGAAGAACCAAGTGAAAGATGCAAGTCTTGTTAAAACCCGGATCTTACACAAACTAAAAGCATTTTAGTAACTAAACTAGTGTGTAAACACTTGTGTCACAATGATATTTCATAAAGAAATATTTTTGTAAATTATGACAAGAAGTTGTTAAACTTCAAGTTCTTTAAAAGTAAAGTTTTTAAGAAACTAATTTTATTTTTAAAGATAACAAAACCTACTAAATACGCTAGCAACTTACTACGTATTTTTACACAACTTTCAAGTTCACGAGTTTGTGATTTAGGCTTGTTTTGTCTAGTTCGATGTTTAAATATTGTATATTGATGATTGTTAAATTGTTTGATTGAATTTTTGAAAAGAAAATGATACGCTAGTAAGCGTGGACACCTCCATTTACAGAGGAAACTCTGGCGAAATTTTTCTAGAAATATAACACTTAAAAATATTTTTCTAAACAAATGTTTACAAAATATATTTTTAACTTGGTTTTCAAAAAAACGTCGCCATGATTTTTATTACAAAATTACCAAGTACCGGAGGTGGGTTTTCGTAAATAAAATTTGTTAAATATATATTTAGAATGTATATTTTATACTAAAACGCTTGCGTGATTATGTGATTATTTTGTGAACTATATATATTATTTTCTGGGAAAAAATAATATAACTGGAAAATATTACGAAGTTACGACTCCAAAATAATACCCAACACCCTCACGAAATAAATATTTAAGTTACGCATTTGATAAAGCAATACGAAACGCCAAAACGTGACATATGTAATACGGAAAATAGTCTGATACGAATATTTTGGTAAAATATTATTTTGGAAACAATAAAAATAAAAATATATTATTTTTGGGAAAAATACATATATTTTGTAAATACATTATTTTTGGACAAATGAGTTTAATATATTTTCCCAAGTGGGAGATAAAAATATATTTTCCTAGTATATTTAGAAGAAATATATATAATTTTTGAGAAAAATATATATTTTCTGGAACGATACATGATTAGACAAAACAAGGTTTATTTATATATATTTAAGTGAGACTTGAAATATATGGTTTTGGAAAAATATATTGGGAATATATTAACATATTTTTATTTAGAACAATACACCGAAATACAGTGCCATTACGTGCCAAGATATACAAATTCGAATACTTAAAAAATATTAATACATGAACACTGCATAAACAATTATTCCAAAAACTATAATTATTATAACTTGGAATAATACCAGAAACGTAACCCAAAAACACAAAAACTAAGACAAGGCACGACCCGTCCATCTAATAGACGTTAGTACACTGTAGGTAGTCGTGTTGGCTGAGGAGACTTGGGTAACACATACGGAAGACGCAATACTGTGAGTTCATGTCCCCCTTTTCTCTTATCTGTTTTTAGTTTTATACTTCGGGGTGAAATACATGCGACAATTATTACAGACTTATATATACATGGTATGGTTAGCTTAAGGAGAGTTTACTACTTAGATCATGTGAGTGGGTAGGCGGAAACTGAGGCCATTAATCCTCGTTGTAGGACCGAGGGACATTAGTGATAGATCTATTTGGGTGTAGCGAGCCCCACTCCTGAGCCCGCTAAGTGGACCAGGTGGTGACTAAGTGCCCGACGCACAAATTCGCTAGGTTTGAGTCTTCCTGCATCACTTCACACATATCATTGGCTTTGCAACCCAACGGTGATCTCTTTTTCCTTAATTGCTACATACCAGGGACTTTTATATGTACTTACAACATTTTCAAAGGTTTATACATACTCACTTTTACATGAACTCGCTCAACTTTATGTTGATTTTTCAAACTACATGTATTTCAGGAAATTAGTAAATGGATCTGGTGGGCGTTGGAGTTTTTAAGCTGCGTTGTGAATAAAGATGTCATCCAAGTCATTAGGGCTTAGGAGACCTATCTTAATCCTAGACGAGATACGTGGTCCTAAACTCGGGTTTGTTTTAAAATCTTTTGTTGAGTCTTTTTTAATTCCTTAAAATATGTTATGGTTTGTAACTTGAATTTGGTATTGACATTTCAGAAAATTATGTTGTACTACTTTTAAACTCAAATTAGTGGATGTACATCTACTAGTTTTATCATATAGTGTTGTTATGATCGTATGCAATGGTATTAAGAAGTCACACCAATAATCACGCTTCCGCAAAAGTCAAGGTGTGACAGCTTGGTATCAGAGCTTCGGTCGTAGCGAACTAGGATTCTTTCTCGAGTCTAGACTACGATCATCAGGGCTCTCACAAAAACATTTTCAAACACTTTTACATTGCATACACAAAACGTCTAGATCCAGGGAACAAACATTTTTACAAACAAAAGGCACACATACGCATTTCAAAAATTTATATTTCAGTCTTAGAGACTGAGGGAGGATCAGCCTTAGAGGCTGAGGGAGGATCAGTCTTAGAGACTGAGGGAGGATCAGTCTTAGACACTGAGGGTGGATCAGACTTAGAGACTGAGGGAGGATCGGTCTTAGAGGCTGAGGGAGGATCAGTCTTAGAGACTGAGGGAGGATCAGCCTTAGAGGCTGAGGGAGGAATTAGTCTTAGAGACTGGGAGGATGGTCTTAGAGATCGAGGATTTAGTCTTAGAGACTGGGAGGATTGGTCTTAGAGGCTAGGGAATTAGTCTTAGAGACTGGGAGTTGGTCTTAGAGACCAGGGAGTTAGTCTGAGAGACTAGGAAGTTAAGTCTGAGAGGCTGGGTAGGATAGTCTGGGAAGACTAGGACGGATATGTGGATACATGATTACATTATGAATTGTCTTTATTTGCAATACACAAAGTGTTAAAGATTACTATAAATATGCATGCTATGACTACTATATACCGACACACACGTCACCTTCCTCAGGGAACGAATTGTCAGTTGATAACGACCCTACGGCCATCGCCACAGAGGATGAGACCACACCTGCGCCAGAGATGTTTACGTCAGACACCGATAGTGACCCTGACATGGTGACCAAGGACGAGGACAACTTCCAACCATCTGCGCTGCCAGACTTTGGCGATGAATTACCCTTGTTGATGAAGTCTTCTTGACGAAGATCCCTCCATCATTCATGTCTTGGCCCATGACCACTTCATTACTGGTCATCCCGTTGGTAAGCACACCATGACTCCGATCCTTGACAAAGCGCCTCTTGTGGACATTCCTTCCGAAGTTTGGTTACTCAACGAACAATGGATAACGATATTGAAGTGATATTGATGGTCCTTCCGATAACACCCATGGTGATGGAAAGTTAGACGAGAACACTGTTACTAATTGCACATTCTGAGATCCCTGTTGTCAAGCTACCCTCTGATTCTAGCATATATTCGATTTCAGACTCCTTTGAGTCTGTGACATCTGCAGCCTTACAGATAGCCAGATTACAGCTCTCTACTACTGACGCAGACAACGATGACGTGACTACTGCACTATCACCCGCTTAAGGCACCACACCGTTACACGACCCAGAGCCTGCTCCTGAGCCAGCTCCTGTTCCTTTTGGATCAGGTTGATGCTGCACCTGCTGATCCTACACCATTAATTGATCATAACCCTGTTACTTTTGACTTACCAGACAATGCATCCCTTATACCCGACCCAGTACCTGCACCTAAAGATCTTCCTATCAGTTGAGACGTTTGTACCTGCACCTTCACTCGCTGATGTTGCTCTTGTGAAGACCGACGTCCATTGCGCCAACATGTCTATCGCTTTCTTTCAAGACATACCCACACCCCGGGAAGGTACTCCAGATCAGCACCCGCATAACTATCTTGTTGATACGACAGCATATTCTACAGCCTTACAGGCCGCACCATTTACTACTTTCACCTTTACATCGCTGGATGAGCCGATTTGATGGTTCCTACAATACACTATGCTGACTTTAGACCCTTGCCATCCCTCACATTATGGGGGCCACACACGAGATGAGTTGCTTCTGTAACATCAACTGCAGTTTGAGGATATGAGACATAGAATGTTGGAGCTTGAGCTGACACCACAATTGGCAACTTCAAATGCAAAACATTACATAACCGAAAAACATGCTTTAAGTGCCTACATCACAAGACAACATATTGTCTGAAAAGTTTATGTAAGACACCCCGTCCTCCACCCTGTCTATTGCCAACATACCAGGATCCACCACATACCTCAAGATTCCTTTTGCGGTCTTGACCGTTACTATTACATCGTTCCCAGGATTCTGATGCTCGATTCTATACTGTCAAGCAGCAGATCAGCTAGTTACTTCGACGTATAT
Source organism: Helianthus annuus (assembly GCF_002127325.2). Lineage (NCBI taxonomy): Eukaryota > Viridiplantae > Streptophyta > Magnoliopsida > Asterales > Asteraceae > Helianthus > Helianthus annuus. Next base: position 90,117,899 of record NC_035434.2, read on the forward strand.
ACAAGCTCGAGGAGGGATTCACGCACGTCGACAATTTACTTTTCTTTCCTCCTCTACCTCAGTCACCAGTGTAGTTGGTTTCTGAATTATGCGGATTGCATTCCGGTTGGGTAGAGACACCAAGAGTGTAGAGATTTTTGAAGACCATCTGACTACGTAATTTTGATACATTTAATGGGCCAGGGTAGGATGACCCTGTGTCCCTGTTAATGTGATACATTTTATAGGACAATGTAATTGTGGCCAGGGGATAATGAGAAGTCAATCATCATTAAGCATGCGACAATACCTTGTGATCAGCGACCAACGAGAGCTCCGTCGCTATGTCTTCGTCAAGCACGTTATTGATCTATATGTGTGTGCTATAATTATAATGCTACGTGCTTACTTGCTAAGCTCACATTAAACAAAATTGCCAAATTACTTGGTTATACTATGATTATACTATTGCTTGAATTGTTGGTATGATAACCTAATATGTGTATGTGCACATGATCTTTAAACAACTATATGCACTCCCCGAACGGATAGGACCTGACCTAACCAATCTTCTCTTCAGAAGATGTCGATACCAGGGAACGTTGACACCAACAACCCTCTGCCGACAACAGCAGAGTCAGAACTGCAAGGGCGCATCTCGCAAGTCATCGCACAACTCGAGGCCCTTCGCTCCGAACACGGCGGAGGTATCTCAAGAAATAACCCACCCAGCGGCTGCACTTACGAGCAGTTCTTGAACCACAAACTTCGAGAATTCGACGGCACTGGGGGTGCCTTAGCTTTTGTGCGTTGGGTGGAGAAGACGGATTCTGTTCTACGATTGAGCAAATGTGACCCCGAACATCAGGTCACATATATAGCTGGGCTATTGGTAGATGGGGCTCTGTCATGGTGGAACCTTCAAGTTCAGACAATGGGCGAGGCTGCTGCGTATGCTATGACGTGGGATGAACTGAAAGAGATGATGTGTAAGAGATATTGCTCTAGGGCAGAAGTCCAGAAGTTGGAAACTGAATTGTGGAATTTGAAAATGGAAGGTTCAAAGATAGCTGAATACGTGCAGAGATTTGGCGAATTATCACAAGTTGCATCGCGTTTGGTGGAACCAGAACCTAGGAAGATCGAGCGTTTCATAGGGGGATTGGCACCTCAAATTCTAAGCCTGGTAACAACATCTAAACCTTCAACGATCACCGAGGCTATCAACATAAGTGTGGCACTCACTGAAGAAGCAATTAGACAAGGAAAATTTTCCGGCATGGAAAAGAAAGGGGAGACTCCTGTAGAGTTATCTGGAGATAACAAGAGAAAGCTCGCAAATTTCAAAATGATTACTCGGGCGAGTAATAAGAAGAAGGCCAAAAAGGGGAAAGACTACATGGGTATCCTACCTAAGTGCGACAATTGTCTACGTTATCATGTCGGGCGATGTAAATATGGAAAATGTGATAACTGTGGTAAGAGAGGGCATCCCAAGGAGACCTGTAGACAAGGTATTGAAAGTGGAAATGAAGGTCAAGATGATAGCAAGAATCACGGAGGAAACAACAACAACGACAAAGGTAGGACGAGTGACAAACAAAAACGTGCTCAAGGTTGTCTTAACTGTGGAAGCAAGAAGCATTTCAGAAAATACTGCCCTAAGAAGAACCGGACACAAGGATACAAGCTCAGTAGCAGAGCTAGGGGAGCACGCCAGGAACCCAAGCGTGAATATCGGTATGTCCCATATTACTCAACGTTATGCGTTGGCGCTACTAGATACTGTTGCAAATTTTAGCCTCGCATCTCTAAAGTTTGAGAGTATGATTGGTTTTGTAGTAAGTAAGTTAGATAACCCGCACTCGATAGGACTAGCTAATGGGAAGCCAGTAGAAGCCAACGAAGTAACCGGAAACGGTAAGACAGAACCCAGAGAGCGTGAGTTTACGCTTGATCTACTGCCAGTGAACTGGGAGACTTCAACAAGGTAGTTGGATGGATTGGTTGACAAATGAATCAATAGGAGACTGATATCCACACCGCGAAGGCGAACTAAGAAACAATCTTGACTCATGAAGCGGGATACGCCTCTGCAAATTACAAATTGCTTGAAGGCACGAAGGATGTTGCGTAAAGAATGCGTTGTTTCCTTGGCTCATGTCGGGGACAAGGGAGCCGAAGAACTAAAACTCGAAGATACCCCCTACGATCAGAAAATATCCTGAAGTCTTCCTCGAAGACTTGCCGGAATCATCTTCTCAACAATTAATCGAATTTCGCATCGATTTAATTCCAGGCACCGTACCTGTAGTCGATGCATCATAACGACTTACATTTTCGGAGATGAAAGGACTGACAGTGCAACCTCAGTGGTTGATAGAGAAGGAAGATAACAGACCAAAATTTCCGTTCTGGATAACCTCAGTTCTGCTCGTCAAAAGAAAGGACGATGACTTTCAACTGACCGGGAGTCGGACGAGCTAGCCAACCAGAGTCGGTGGCTCTTGCTAAGGATTGGAGAACTACTTAGTTGACTAACTGCGAGGATCCAACCAGTATTTCCTGACTGATCGATGATCGAGTAGCTGTAAATTTAGGAAGAAAGTTTACCAGGGGAAAATTGTGGGACAATAACTTGTTTTAAACGTACACAAGAATGGCGTTTCCTACACGATGCACAGAACGATTCTACACCGAATACGAAACTCTGAGAATCTAGGGAAACCTGTACTTAGGACCATCGGGAACCAGGTCCAAACTCACAAAGGTTGTTACTTAGGAACCACATCCGTTAACTCAAAGCAGACACCATTAACCTGACATATATGCCAGTTCCGTTGACCAAACCGAAAATACTTGAATTACTTTTACTTCTAGCGAGTAGACGTTTGCATCTCTACTCCCCTTAATGGTAGTTGCATCACGTTAATTTTCTTCGCTAAGAGCGAACACACATTTGCTTCGATATCTGGTCATTTCTTCATTTTAGCAGATACTCATTATTCCTTTTCTTGGAAACTTACTTGTCACACATGCACCATTTGCCACGCGTGCGACTTCATTTCATTTCAAACGCTTCATTGAAGTTCAAATATTATGTTGCTAAATCTGAGTACTGAATTGTGAATACGAACGACCTACATTATTGTGACTGTTGACTCTTTTGCTATCAAGTCAACACACCCTCTTGAAACTTCATTTATTTCAGGTTACATTCGTGGTTTATCTTTACGACCATGCCGAGATTCCTTTGTTGATACATACGGTTATTGTCGGGTTACGCTAAAACCACGTTCAATTGCTTGAACTTATCCAGTTCGCATATTCAGTTTCAGACGTCATATGATGTATTGGGAGTAAATATGGAAAATGTGATAACTGTGGTAAGAGAGGGCATCCCAAGGAGACCTGTAGACAAGGTATTGAAAGTGGAAATGAAGGTCAAGATGATAGCAAGAATCACGGAGGAAACAACAACAACGACAAAGGCAGGACGAGTGACAAACAAAAACGTGCTCAAGGTTGTCTTAACTGTGGAAGCAAGAAGCATTTCAGAAAATACTGCCCTAAGAAGAACCGGACACAAGGATAAAAGCTCAGTAGCAGAGCTAGGGGAGCACGCCAGGAACCCAAGCGTGAATATCGGTACGTCCCATATTACTCAACGTTATGCGTTGGCGCTACTAGATACTGTTGAAAATTTTAGCCTCGCATCTCTAAAGTTTGAGAGTATGATTGGTTTTGTAGTAAGTAAGTTAGATAACCCGCACTCGATAGGACTAGCTAATGGGAAGCTAGTAGAAGCCAACGAAGTAACCGGAAACGGTAAGACAGAACCCAGAGAGCGTGAGTTTACGCTTGATCTACTGCCAGTGAACCGGGAGACTTCAACAAGGTAGTTGGATGGATTGGTTGACAAATGAATCAATAGGAGACTGATATCCACACCGCGAAGGCGAACTAAGAAACAATCTTGACTCATGAAGCGGGATACGCCTCTGCAAATTACAAATTGCTTGAAGGCACGAAGGATGTTGCGTAAAGAATGCGTTGTTTCCTTGGCTCATGTCGGGGACAAGGGAGCCGAAGAACTAAAACTCGAAGATACCCCCTGCGATCAGAGAATATCCTGAAGTCTTCCTCGAAGACTTGCCGGAATCATCTTCTCAACAATTAATCGAATTTCGCATCGATTTAATTCCAGGCACCATACCTGTATTCGATGCATCATAACGACTTACATTTTCGGAGATGAAAGGACTGACAGTGCAACCTCAGTGGTTGATAGAGAAGGAAGATAACAGACCAAAATTTCCGTTCTGGATAACCTCAGTTCTGCTCGTCAAAAGAAAGGACGATGACTTTCAACTGACCGGGAGTCGGACGAGCTAGCCAACCAGAGTCGGTGACTCTTGCTAAGGATTGGAGAACTACTTAGTTGACTAACTGCGAGGATCCAACCAGTATTTCCTGACTGATCGATGATCGAGTAGCTGTAAATTTAGGAAGAAAGTTTACCAGGGGAAAATTGTGGGACAATAACTTGTTTTAAACGTACACAAGAATGGCGTTTCCTACACGATGCACAGAACGATTCTACACTGAATACGAAACTCTGAGAATCTAGGGAAACCTGTACTTAGGACCATCGGGAACCAGGTCCAAACTCACAAAGGTTGTTACTTAGGAACCACATCCGTTAACTCAAAGCAGACACCATTAACCTGACATATATGCCAGTTCCGTTGACCAAACTGAAAATACTTGAATTACTTTTACTTCTAGCGAGTAGACGTTTGCATCTCTACTCCCCTTAATGGTAGTTGCATCACGTTAATTTTCTTCGCTAAGAGCGAACACACATTTGCTTCGATATCTGGTCATTTCTTCATTTTAGCAGATACTCATTATTCCTTTTCTTGGAAACTTACTTGTCACACATGCACCATTTGCCACGCGTGCGACTTCATTTCATTTCAAACGCTTCATTGAAGTTCAAATATTATGTTGCTAAATCTGAGTACTGAATTGTGAATACGAACGACCTACATTATTGTGACTGTTGACTCTTTTGCTATCAAGTCAACACACCCTCTTGAAACTTCATTTATTTCAGGTTACATTCGTGGTTTATCTTTACGACCATGCCGAGATTCCTTTGTTGATACATACGGTTATTGTCGGGTTACGCTAAAACCACGTTCAATTGCTTGAACTTATCCACTTCGCATATTCAGTTTCAGACGTCATATGATGTATTGGGAGCATCATATTCAAATACTTTTGCAAAGATTCTTTCATTTCAAGTCGTAGCAGGTTCGTTTGGTCTACGACTCCACTAATTATTTTGATTGATTTCGATACCTTGTGGGAATACTTTCACAAATTGAAGCCTACGCTAAGTTGATTACACACCTCATACACGGATTTAATTGTTTATTTATTGACTTGCTCTAAATCCGTTTTGTTTATCACAATCAGAGCAGTCTCAACACAGTTATGTGTTAAGACAAGGGTACATAGATTCATTTCATACCACGGTGTACCCCCTAACGATTCCGTTGTTATAAATTGAATACCCTGCAGTACTTATTGCTTTCTCGCCCTCGATTAACAACAGTGACTCTTTGATGTTCCATGTTCAATTGAAACTCTATGACATTGTGGAAACTAAAACTCCAGGCTTGTTTCGGTACATGTTCATTTGATTTCCAATACGGTGAACTTGTTCAGTCACCACTATACATATTCCCTTACAAACTTGTAGCTTGTGCTAATCGTCGTCAACTGTTTCACACAAAACTACATATACTTTCGTTTGAAGTGTCATCTAAACATTTCAGATGCAACTACAAATCACGATAATGACACACCAGATTCACTTGTATTTCATTTGGTGTACTTTCAAAATTTAAGAATGTCAACACACTAAACCTTACCATTCATTTATTCGAAAGTTGACATATCATTTTCATATTCAAGTTGTTGATTTTGAATTCATATAGGGATGCTATGGTTTGTGAGAACTCGTTTGCATATCGCAATGAATCGTTTGACAATCATATTAGTCAAAACTCCTCTTTTATGAAACCCACCTGCTAGCCGGGTTACACTAGACAATACGTCCACTACGTCTTATACCTTGGACATTAGAGGTCAAAAGTACATACCTTTTTACCATAGGATTCGGATTGTTTCATATTCTTGGACCCACCTGAAGTGAGTAGGGTTTAATGCGGTAAGTGAATATTTACCTTGGTATTATTCATGTACACCCACGTGTGACGTAACCATAAGGAGTTAAGGTAGTACAAATTTCGAGGACGAAATTTTCTTAACAGGGGGAGAATGTGACAATCGTCAAATTTGCATGCATCTGTACAACTAATTAATATTTAATTAGTACTTAATTACTGTGCTTGATTACAATTATGATTAAACTGCTTTCTGTTTTCTGCTACATACATACTCATGCATCACATTCTATACTGTCACTCTACTTATTACATACAAACATTAGTGACAAACTTGATGCACAAAAGCACAGTTAGCACAGTGAGCGGATAACCACAAAAACAGGCTGACATTACCAGCACCAAAACAGACATTGTTCTGAGGCCAGTATGAGCCGGGAGTAGATTACTACACTAGTAGGGAGTGTAGGGAGGTGAGGATTATAAAACTGCGTCACTAGGTGATAGTTATAGTGACCGGATGTGCCTAAAACGTACTTTAATTACAAAATTCTGCACTACATACAAAAATTCAGCTTTTAACAAAGCTAGTAAAGTGCAAAAACTTGGTAAAATGGTCCTAGACACTTTCCAAAGTGTTGGTAATTTAATGTGTCACTAAAAACAATATAAAGGACATTTTAAAGCTTTATTTAGCACTTTAACGGATCAATATCCAACCGAACAACCGGACTTTACCCGAAACATAAAAATATTGCCAAATACATTGTTTTCACTTTTCTGAGCTAGTTAGGGTCTCCGAACACCCTAACACACCTTATATTATACTACATACTATAATATACTAACTAAACCCATTAGATCCTAACTAATCAAGTAACAAGTTCCATTACATCCCAACCCCTAATACCCCCCCCCCATTACGGTTACATGTGGGGTGGGACACCCCCACATTTCCTCCATTATTTTATTAGTTCATGTTTGATATCTAGGATGCACATTACATAATGGTTATAGCAAGAACATGGTTTATAAATATGAACAAAGGTTAACACTTCTCTTTCATAAACCATAAACAACCAACTTCTTTCTCTCCTCTACACCACCACCTACGGCCGCCCCTTCTCCACCACCATTCACCCATCTTCAACCTTGATTCAATCATTCCTCTTACACACAAAGGTGGAAGGTGACATGCAAACAAGTCGGGTGCTTTCGAAAGTGCAAGAACCGCTCTCATTTTCTTTTATCCACCTCATTTACGTCTTGTATCTTCCCTAGCCTTGAGCTAGTAGTAAGTGCCTCTAAACATCATCTTGATCTTGTTTAAAGTGGTTAATAAGTGATTTAATGGTTGAAAATTTGAAACACTAAAGGACATAACAAAAAGTCTTGAACATAAGATGAACAAGTTGGATAAAGAGAAGCTAGTGGTGTAAATCTTGTAAATATTGTCAAGTTGTGATTACTTGATGTTGTTTGTTACTAAAAGTGGGATGGATCATCATCTAACCATACTAGATCATGTTCAAGAACATGAACTAGTAGTATGTTAGTGTTAGAATTATGAAAGATGATGAAACCTTCCATCCATGAAACATGAACTTGAATAAATGTAATTTTTCTTGTAAAATAAGGTTCTAAATAGTAGATCTAAAGATCTACAAGTGGTTTTCAGAAGAACCAAGTGAAAGATGCAAGTCTTGTTAAAACCCGGATCTTACATAAACTAAAAGCATTTTAGTAACTAAACTAGTGTGTAAACACTTGTGTCACAATGAAATTTCATAAAGAAATATTTTTGTAAATTATGACAAGAAGTTGTTAAACTTCAAGTTCTTTAAAAATAAAGTTTTTAAGAAACTAATTTTATTTTTAAAGATAACAAAACCTACTAAATACGCTAGCAACTTACTACGTATTTTTACACAACTTTCAAGTTCATGAGTTTGTGATTTACTTGTTTTGTCTAGTTCGATGTTTAAATATTGTATATTGATGATTGTTAAATTGCTTGATTGAATTTTTGAAAAGAAAATGATACGCTAGTAAGCATGGACACCTCCATTTACAGAGGAAACTCTGGCGGAAATTTTTCTAGAAATATAACACTTAAAAATATTTTTCTAAACAAATGTTTACAAAATATATTTTTAACTTGGTTTTCAAAATGAACGTCGCCATGATTTTTATTACAAAATTACCAAGTACCGGAGGTGGGTTTTTGTAAATAAAATTTGTTAAATATATATTTAGAATGTATATTTTATACTAAAACGCTTGCGTGATTATGTGATTATTTTGTGAACTATATATATTATTTTCTGGGAAAAAATAATATAACTGGAAAATATTACGAAGTTACGACTCCAAAATAATACCCAACACCCTCACAAAATTAATATTTAAGTTACGCATTTGATAAAGCAATACGAAACGCCAAAACGTGACTTATGTAATATTTCGGGAAAATAGTCTGATACGAATATTTTGGTAAAATATTATTTTGGAAACTATAAAAATAAAAATATATTATTTTTGGGAAAAATACATATATTTTGGAAATACATTATTTTTGGACAAATGAGTTAAATATATTTTCCCAAGCGGGAGATAAGAATATATTTTCCTAGTATATTTAGAAGATATATATATATATAATTTTTGAGAAAAATATATATTTTCTGGAACGATACATGATTAGACAAAACAAGGTTTATTTATATATATTTAAGTGAGACTTGAAATATATGGTTTTGGAAAAATATATTGGGAATATATTAACATATTTTCATTTAGAACAATACACCGAAATACAGCGCCATTACGTGCCAAGATATACAAATACGAATACTTGAAAAGTATTAATACAGGAACACTGCATAAACAATTATTCCAAAAACTAAATATAATTATTATAACTTGGAATAATACCAGAAACGTAACCCAAAAACACAAATACTAAGACAAGGCACGACCCGTTCGTCTAATAGACGTTAGTACACTGTAGGTAGTCGTGTTGGCTGAGGAGACTTGGGTTACACATACGGAAGACGCAATACTGTGAGTTTATGTCCCCCTTTTCTCGTAACTGTTTTCAGTTTTATACTTCGGGGGTGAAATACATGCGACAATTATTACAGACTTATATATACATGGTATGGTTAGCTTAATGAGGGTTTACTACTTAGATCATGTGAGTGGGTAGGCGGAAACTGAGGCCATTAATCCTCGTTGTAGGACCGAGGGATATTAGTGATAGATCTATTTGGGTGTAGCGAGCCCCACTCCTGAGCCCGCTGAGTGGACCAGGTGGTGACTAAGTGCCCGACGCACAAATCCGCTAGGTTTGAGTCTTCCTGCATCACTTCACACATATCATTGGCTTTGCAACCCAATGGTGATCTCTTTTTCCTTAATTGCTACATACCAGGGACTTTTATACATACTTACAACATTTTCAAAGGTTTATACATACTCTCTTTTACATGAACTCGCTCAACTTTATGTTGATTTTTCAAACTACATGTATTTCAGGAAATTAGTAAATAGATCTGGCAGGCGTTGGAGTTTTTAAGCTGCGTTGTGAATAAAGATGTCATCCAAGTCATTAGGGCTTAGGAGACGTATCTTAATCCTAGACGAGATACGTGGTCCTAAATTCGGGTTTGTTTTAAAATCTTTTGTTGAGTCTTTTTGAATTCCTTAAAATATGTTATGGTTTGTAAATTGAATATGGTATTGACATTTTAGAAAATTATGTTGTACTACTTTTAAACTCAAATTAGTGGATGTACATCTACTAGTTTTATCATATAGTGTTGTTATGATCGTATGCAATGGTATTAAGAAGTCACACCAATAATCACGCTTCCGCAAAAGTCAGGGTGTGACAATGAGGAACCATGGCGTGAACAACCCACCTCATATGAGTATTATGAAGAACCAAGTTACGATCCTTATCCATCATATACTTTTAATGAGGAACAATGGTGTGAACCATCTACCTCATATGAGTATTATGAGGAACCAAGGATCGAACTTCCGACTTCAAGCTTTGATAATAATTATTCAACTCAATTTGACGAAGCACCAACTATTTCACCTGTAGCCGAAAGGATAATAGAACACCTTAAAACTATCGAGCACTATATAAAAGAAGCACGCGCAAGGGAAGAGGAGTCCCGCGCAAGGGAAGAATTAACTTGTAATAAAGAAAAGATAGTTGAAGAGGTAAAAATGGAAGAACAAGTAAGTGAAAAACCAACACATGAGTTAAACAACGAAAAAGGTGAGTCCGACAATGTTAAAATTCAAGAAGAGTCTAATTTTAAAGAAATTAATCTCTTGTCACCTTCTTTCAAAAATCATTGTTTAGTACCCACTCATGCTAAGTTTTTAAAAGAGTTAAACACTAACACTAAAATTGACGAAACGGTAAGCATTAAGTTAACAAATGATCAAACTACGCTAATAAAAGAAGATCCATTTGAAATTAACATTACACCGGTTCCATGTTTTTTTTCAGAATTCCTTTATTAGTAATATTACAATTGATAAAGATCTTTGTGTTAATATAATGCCAAACTACATTTTCGAAAAATTAAGTATTGGTGATTTTTCTCCACTTCAAATACCCATTTTTCTATCTAATCGGAAAACAATAAAATCAATAGGGATAGTTGGGATGTGTTGGTCCAGTCCAATCAATTGGTAATCCCAACCGACTTCGTCATCCTTGATGACGCTCCACTAGTGTTGGGACGACCTTTTGTGAAAACCCACAAAGCTTTGATTAATCGGAAGAAAAATAACTTACCCATTCAATTAGGGGCCTTCAAAAGTGTGTCGATCTTGAATGATCAATGAAATATCTAATCGGCAATGACGACCCCCTAATTGAAGATGACCCAGAACCACCCGATAAGGAGCGTCTAGCCAAGGACCCTTATAAACGTGGCGCACCACGGAGGCATTCCGTGGAACTATCCTTAGTTTTAGTTTAGATTAACTTTTATGTTTTCTAGTTTAGTTTTACTTTTCAGGAATAAAACACACTCGAAATGGTGGAGGTTACTAAGGGAAACATGAACCCACACCCCATGCACAAAAACAGAGCCTCCCGACATTTTTTCTTCATTACAGCAAGTTCAGCACGGGGCCGTGCTCACCCAACACACCCCGTGCCCGAGGTTCAGCAGAAAATGCCCAGTTCAGGTAACTGGACACGGGGCTGTGCTCACTGAACACGCCCCCGTGCCCAGCCTTCTGTTTACTTTTGGTACTGGCAGTCTATGTCACACCCCGACCACGTAAAACAGCAAAACGTGGCGCAAACGTCGGGGAGTGTTGTAACAGAATTATTGTTTCACAACCATGGCACATAAAGTGATATTTTATTAATCAAACAAACGAGTTTCATTGTCTTAAACAAAAGATACAAGAGTACATCACATAAATTAAACTAAGTCTATCTTCGTTTTAAGTCTCTAAGGCACAGGTCCGCCCCAGTGTCACGATCATCATCCTAAGCAACAGCTCCTGAAAACACATGTGAAAATAGGTACGTCAGCATAAAAATGCCTGTGAATAACATAGGTTTTGTGAAAATCGAATTCATGACTTAGGTTTTAGAAAAAAATGTTTAATAAAATTCAGTCATGAACCTTGTAAATTGTTTTGTTTTGTAAATCATTTGAAAGCGATAAAATCAGGTGATATGTATAAGTAAAAGAATAATGTATGGTTAAATGAATAACCAAGTAAAAATAAGTTGTAATAAAACAAACTATTTTTGTAAAACAAAGTCTTGTGAAAAATATGTTATTTGCTTAAAATGTATAATTCCAAACTAAATGATTTAAGTAACGCTACGACATGTAATATAATACAAGCACTTATATATAGGAAGTACCAGCGGCGTATCCACCATGCTTGTATCATACTACACGCGTATCGTTACTTAAGTCACTTAAACAAACCACCAATGTATAAAGTCCATGTTTAAACCAACCATCAAATGTTCTTGTCTAAACTATTGTTATATGTTTAAAAGTCCAAAATGTAGTCATGTAGTCATGTATGTGGAACAAATGTTATGTATGCTAAGTAAAATGTGTTCACTTAAACCAAATGTATAAATGTACAAAACAAAGTATTTTGAGTATATCAAAAAGTTATGTTTTGCAAAGTAAAAGCATGTTTTAAATGATACAAACATTTATGTGGTAAGTTAATGCATACATTCAAGCCTTGAGACAGACGGATAACCCTAAGTCAAGATTATCAAAAGAAATGTTATCGGATTCAGTCATTCCTTTCACCCAAATAAACCTAGGATGTCAGGAACGGGATTTGTCAAGTCCTATGGTACCATTACTTACTACCGAGGGGCGTAGCTAATGTTAATGAATGTATATAAGTCCCATTTATACAAACCAAATGTTATACCAAATGTAAACATGTTATATGAAAACAATGTACTAAGTATGCTAAGTTAACATACAAAGCATAAAAGTCATGTAAATCAATGTGCTAGCATGCTTAGTCTACATACATAGCAGAAAATGTGATATAAAACAATGTGCTAATATGCCAAGTAAACATATGTAGCAAAACGATGTAATGTAAATCAATGTGCTAGCATGCCGAGTTAACATACATAGCAAAACAATGTAATGAAATCATGTACTATAAGTGTACTAAAGAACATAGCAAGCATATGATGTGAAAACAAGAAAGCACGAAAGTAACAAGTAGGCACATGTGTCTATGTACTCAATTGAGATATCTCAATAGACTTTAGATATCCACCAAGCAAAGCTAGAAGATCACGGATTCAAACGGCACCTAATACAGGTATCTACATTAATAAACGGACCTATTCGGAGGATCGGGTAGTACGAGGGTTTGTAAACCAAATAAGTGTGGGAACTTATGTAATATGGTTTGACAAAGCCTACATACTAAAATGAAACCTATCCTAAGTGCTTTTGACACGTTACGACCCGTTTAGGTAGCTTACGCTACTTTAACGCGTCGTTCGCGTAAAACGCGTTCGGAACGTCTAACTAGTCCTAGGACAAGTGAAATATGCCTTAACATGTTTAATATTGTTGTTAAATCAGTTTAGATGTCAAAAGTTATGTTACATAAGCTTAAAATGAATTTTAGCGCGAAAAGGGTATTTTGGTAATTTTCCTAAGGCATAGAAACTACTTATCATACAACTACTTAAACGACGTGACCATAAGGTATAACCTCGGAAGGTTATTCCCTATACAATTATGGTCACCTAAAGTATTTGGTTGGATCCTAATGATCGACCAAATGGGTCGGGTTCGAAAGCATAAGCGATTGTTTAGATCGCTTACCATTACGGCCCTAAACAAGCACAATTCTAAAAGCGACGAGCTAAACATGCTAGAACATGTTTAGTAAAGTTAGAAAATAGGTTTGGTATTAAAACAAACGGTTTTAATACCCTAGAGTAGTTTGGTTACAAAATATGCGAGAAAACGCATTTTGGCCGAAACTACGACTCGTCACTGAGCCTAGATAACGTGGTAATCAGTAGGTATAGTCGCTAGGGACTATAACCATCGTGATTACGCTCACGTTATGAAGTTCAAACGAACTTCGCGTTGACCATAAACTGGTCAATGCAGAAAGTCAAACGCAGTTTGACTTTAATGCTAAAATGAATGAAAAACACGAAAGAATACTTACAGAAGGTCCCCGCAAGATTTGATTCCGATTCTCTCTCAGGTAGGAAGCATATACTTCCACTTAGAGAGCTTGAATCAGATCAAATGTGAGGAATGAAGGAAAATGGGTTGGGTTTATATAGGCATGGCACAACCGTTAGGATCGTTCGTCGAGAAACGTGCTTCAATCTTGACCGTACACATGGGCCCCTTGTTTTGGAAAACCATTAGAGCCCATAGATTCAGTCCATGGTTTGAGAAATACCATTTGCAAGTGGTTTTTGAGTGTTTAACAGCTGTAAACAGCTGTTTGCAACAATTCTGCACATCTGGGAGGCTCTCGCGCCCCGTGTAAACATGTGCAAGGCCTTACACGGGCCGCCTGGGAAACACAGTTCAGCAACAAGTTTGCAGTTTGACAGTTTCAGTCCCTGTTGGTGTTTAAAGCCATTTCCGACATGTTTAAGGCCCGTTAAGCCAACTTTAAGGCCCTAAAATGATGCTTAAACATTGTGGACATGAAACATGCTCAAAAATATGCCGGATGTCGGTTCGTTTGGTCGTACGATCGCGATGTTCGCTTAATTATGACGGAATGCGCATAAGCGCGAAAAATATGCCAAATTGCGCGACGAATGGATTTTTCTCATGCCAAACACTAAAATAAAATATTTTAATGCTTACATAAAATTTTGGATGTCCAGATGTATTCAGAACGTAAGTTATGCGCGAAAATGCAAACTTATGCACTTTTTGACGCTTTTAGTCCCTGGATGAGCATAAAGTATATTTTAGCACACCGAACCCCTCAAAGCCTATTTCTAAGCTATGTAAAGGATATTTAAGGTGTGTTTAACTTATGGCCATGTTCCGGAATGTTCGTTACAGTTCAGATTGGCATACTTTCGCAGTTTGTCAATTTTAGTCCCTGTAAGCGAATAAACTTGATTTTGCCATACCAAAGCCTTCAAAACTTATTCCTAAGTTATGTAAAGGTTATTTAAGGTATGTTAAGCATAAATTGATGTTCCGGAGTATTTGTCACGTTTAACTGATTACGTTCACGCACCAGTTTGCGTTTAATTCTCCAGAAAGCGATATAGAGTTTGAAATCGAATAAAAGTCAAAACATGAAAAACATCAAACATAAACAAACAGACATTGGGATCAAATAACTTTATTTCGTTGATAACTAAACTGTTCACAATGATTACAAGCACAAATGTCATAGTCTCCCCTACTTGCGGAAATTTCGTCCCGAAATTTGTTTAGTGGAAACTCGTGGGAAAAGATGTGGATACTTTGCCTTCATTTGATCTTCACGTTCCCAAGTAAACTCAGGTCCACGTTTAGATTCCCAGCGAACTTTAACCAAAGGAATGCGCTTGCGTTTAAGCCATTTGACTTCACGATCCAAAATTTCCACAGGTTTCTCAACAAAATGTAGTGTTTTATCAACACGAATTTCGTCATGTGGTATGTGGAGGTTCTCATAAGCTAAACACTTCTTGAGATTGGATACGTGGAAAGTTGGATGAACATTACCACGTTCTGGAGGTAATTCAAGTCTGTAGGCTACCTTACCGATTCTTTCGACGATCTTGAATGGTCCAACGTATCTAGGTGCAAGTTTTCCTTTCTTTCCAAATCTAATCACACCTTTCCAAGGTGAGACCTTAAGTAATACACGATCACCGACTTGAAATTCCAAGGGCTTGCGTCGTCGGTCCGCGTAACTCTTTTGACGGCTTCGAGCTGTCTGTAGGTTATCACGAACTTTCTTAACCTTGTCAGTTGTCTCTAGAATGAGGTCAGGTCCAGTAAGCTGAGCCTCACCTATTTCATTCCAGCAGACTGGTTAACGACATTTTCGACCATAGAGAGCCTCGAAAGGAGCCATGTTGATGCTGGAGTGATAACTGTTGTTGTAGGAGAATTCAATCAATGGAAGATGTGAATCCCAACTACCACCAAAATCGATCACACAAGCTCTAAGCATATCCTCCAAAGTCTGGATTGTTCTTTCAGTTTGGCCATCAGTTTGTGGATGATAAGCTGTGCTCAGATTAAGTTGGGTCCCCATAGCAGCTTGCATGGTTCTCCAAAAATGAGAAAAGAAGCGAGCATCTCTGTCAGAAATAATGTTCAAAGGAACACCATGTCGAGATACTATTTCATCCACATAGATTTTAGCCAGCCTTTCAGCAGAAAAATCCTCACGGATTGGCAAGAAATGCGCTGACTTAGTAAGACGATCAACAATTATCCAGATGGCATCATGACCTTTCTTTGTGCGCGGAAGTTTAGTAACGAGATCCATAGCGATGTTTTCCCATTTCCAAACTGGAATCTCTGGTTGCACCAAAAGACCAGAAGCATGTTGGTGTTCAGCCTTAACCTTTAGACAAGTAAGGCATTTTGAAACGTACAAGGCAATATCCTTCTTCATACCAGGCCACCAACACTGAGTACGAAGATCCTTATACATCTTGTCTGAGCCAGGATGAATAGAATAACGAGACTTATGGGCCTTATCCATAAGCAAGGCGCGAAGATCATCTTGGCTTGGAACCCACAAACGGTCCATGAAATAATACGATCCATCTTCCTTCAGAACAAGATCAGGCTTAATGTGATAGGGTAATTCCTTACCCATCAAATCTTGTGAAACAGAAGCATGTTGAGCCTCAGAAATGCGTGCTTGGATATCAGATCGAGCTTGAACATCAGATTGAACACGAACACAATGAAGCTTAGTACGTTCCTTACGACTCAATGCGTCAGCCACAACATTCGCTTTACCAGGATGGTAGCGAATTTCGCAATCATAGTCGTTTAGTAGTTCGACCCAATGTCTCTGCCTCATGTTGAGTTCTTTCTGATTGAAGATATGCTGAAGACTTTTGTGGTCAGTAAAAACCACGCATTTTGTGCCATATAAATAATGTCTCCAGATTTTGAGAGCGAAGACAACTGCACCCAACTCAAGATCATGAGTGGTGTAGTTTCTCTCATGCACCTTCAATTGCCATGATGCGTAGGCTATGACTTAGTTCCTTTGCATCAGAACATAGCCAAGACCCAATTTCGATGCATCACAATAAACGACGAAATCATCATTGCCCTCAGGGAAAGTCAGAATAGGTGCATCACAAAGCTTCTGCTTCAAGGTTTGAAATGCTTCTTCTTGCTTAGAACCCCATTGAAAGGGTTTGTTCTTCTGAGTTAGAGCAGTTAGAGGAACTGCAATTTTCGAGAAGTTCTCAATGAAGCGGCAGTAATAACCCGCAAGACCAAGAAAGGAACGAACCTCAGTAGGAGTAGTAGGCGTATCCCAATCCTTAATCGCACTGATGTTGGAGGGATCTACATGAATACCTTGTTCGTTGACAATATGTCCTAAAAATTGAACTTCCTTAAGCCAAAATTCACACTTGGAGAATTTGGCAAAAAGTTGCTCTTTCTTTAGGAGTTCCAGAGTAAGACAAAGATGTTGCTCATGATCAGCTTGCGTCTTAGAATAAATCAAGATATCATCAATAAAAACGATGATGAACTTATCTAAATAAGGCTTGCAGACCCTATTCATTACGTCCATGAAAACAACAGGAGCATTGGTCAAACCGAATGGCATGACTGTGAACTCATAATGCCCATATCGAGTGCGGAATGCTGTCTTGGGAATATCTTCTTCATGCACACGAAGTTGATGATACCCAGAACGAAGGTCGATCTTCGAAAAACAAGTAGCACCCTGTAAATGGTCAAAGAGATCATCAATGCGAGGTAGGGGATATCGATTCTTGATGGTAAGCTTATTCAGCTCACGATAATCGATACACATTCTGAAAGATCCATCCTTCTTCTTGACAAAAAGAACGGGAGCACCCCAAGGTGAAAAGCTAGGACGGATAAAACCCTTGTCAGAAAGCTCCTAAAGCTGCTTAGACAACTCTTGCATCTCAGACGGTGCAAGACGATATGGAGTTCTAGCAATAGGATTTGCACCAGGTACGAGACCAATACGGAACTCGACTTGGCGTGCTGGAGGTAATCCAGGTAACTCTTCAGGAAACAGCTCCGGATAATCCCGAACAACAGGGATATCTTGAATAGACTTACCTTTGCCCTTATCTGCTGTAACATGTGCCAAGAAGGCCACATAGTTCTTTTGCAGATACTTCCGAGCTTGGAAACAAGACATAAGCTTGAGGCTACTAGCAGGTTTCTCACCACGAACCTGTAGGATCTCAACTGACGAAAGCGGCACACGAACGATCTTTTCAAAACAAGCTACCTCTGCGCGATGCTTGGCTAACCAATCCATACCCACAATAATGTCGAAGCTTCCAAGTTGCATAGGCATGAGGTCAATAGGAAAGAGGTGGTCGTTAAGGTTCAATTGGCAGTTGTGAAGAACAGAATCAAGAATAACGGGTTCACCACTCGCAACTTCGACTGTCAAAGGCTTACCTAGTTTCGTTCTAGACACGCGAAGCAAGGGCTCAAAAGATAACGACACAAAACTCTTATCGGCCCCTGAATGAAAAAGAACAGACGCAGGTTGATTATTAACAAAGAACGTACCGTTCACCACATCATTGTCTGCTTGCACCTCTTGTGCATTCATGTTGAAAGCTCGTCCACGAGCCTGAGCCTGAACTGGATTTGCATTTACCAATCTTGGACACTGGTTACGGTAGTGGGTCAGATCCCCACAGTTATAACAAGAACCCGGTGGGTAGTGAGGTCGTGCTGCTTGACCTTGTTGTGGAGCAGGAGGCTGAGCAAGTTGTTGAGCCAGGTTCTGAAATGCCTGATTCTGGTTGGCCGGAATGCGGCATGTAGCAGCAAGATGACCATTTCTCCCACACTTGGTGCAATGACGACACTGGAGGTGGGGTAGGTGATGGCCGTTACATCTGTTGCATAAAGGTGCATTGCCAAGATAAGGCCTCTAGGCAAGTTGTTGCGCAGGCTGATTTTGTGCACTTGAGCCTGTGCAGTAACGGCATAGTTTTGGGAAGCCTTCCGCTTCCTAGAACCCTTTGAGGAACCCACATCATTTCCTTTCTTGTTTTTACCTTTCTAACTATCCTTCTTGTCTGACTCCTGCTTCTTACCCTTCTTGTCCCCCTTTCTGTGCAACTTACCCTTTTGAATCTGCGACTCAGTCAACGTCGCAGATAGCTCGATCGCCTGACGGACAGTGGTAGGATTACTACCAGTAACGATGTCTTGCATGGAGTCAGGTAGACCATCGATGTACCTCTCGATAGCCTTATCGAGTGGGGTAACCATTATTGGGCAAAGTAAGCTTAACTCCTTATACCTGTCAGTATATGCCTGGTGCTCACTACTTTCTTGTTTCAAATCATCAAACTCCCTCTCCAACGCTTGCAGCTCATGACGAGGACAAAACTCCCTCATCATAAGAGTTCTAAGTTCAGCCCATGTTTGTGCTAAAGCAACTTCAGCACCATGATCTCTCATAACCCCGTTCCACCATGTAAGCGCCCTTTTCTGAAACACGCTTGAAGCAAACTCGACCTTCCGATTCTCAGGACACAGAACGTGGCGGAATGTACTCTCAATGCTCTCGAACCATTGAAGGAGCCCAGTTGCCCCTTCGGTACCACTGAACTTGAGTGGTTTAGCCGAATTGAAACTCTTGAAGTTACCAGGAGCATTCTGATTGTTGTTGGCTTGGTTCACCTGAGCGATGATGTTTGGGAGTGCAGCAACCATGTGTTGTGCCAGAATATCTGCCATTTTAGCATTTGTTAACGGGTTTTCACGTCGAGGAGGCATGCTAAAAAGAGGAAACATGAGAGGAAACGAGTGAGATGATTAGATGAAAAGAACGAGAGGAAACAAAATCAACAAAGGCAAAGATGGTGGTCATTCGTCTGTATCACAAAGCAAACAAACGACACACAATGACTAATCAAAGTAAATGGGTCCAAAAATAATGCTTAGCGAAGACATGCTCGCCTATAAGTGAACACTCACCTCAGGAGTTCCCAGGTAAGAGTGACTGGTCCGATTATGTGGATTTGTACGAACACTCTAGTCTTAGACAGAAAACCCAGGGTACAGGCATTCACCCTTCCAGTTTGCACGTGTTCACACTATTTAGAACCCAAAACTTTGACGAGATTTTGAAAACTTGGAAGGCACAAGGCCTAAAAGAATCATTTAAAACCAAATGATAAATTTCCAAAATCAATTTAAAAAAAATCAAAAGGGTTCAAAACCATATAATAAATCATTTGAAAATAGAAGATTGTTTTTTCAAAAATCGTTTCAGAAAATTGGGTTCTTGTTTTGGTGATCACCTAAGGATAGGTGAAGTGCATGTTTTAGGATGTAATCACAAGACAACTTGTGTTGGGGTCCTAGAAAGGTTATTGTCTAGGTCAAAGCATTATTAATAACCTAATTCCCTATAACCATTGGCTCTGATACCAACTCTTCTGTCACACCCCGACCAAGTAAAACAGCAAAACGTGGCGGAAACGTCGGGGAGTGTTGTAACAGAATTATTGTTTCACAACCATGGCACATAAAGTTATATTTTATTAATCAAACAAACAAGTTTCATTGTCTTAAACAAAAGATACAAGAGTACATCACATAAATTCAACTAAGTCTATCTTCGTTTTAAGTCTCTACGGCACAGGTCCGCCCTAGTGTCACGATCATCATCCTAAGCAACAGCACCTGAAAACACATGTGAAAATAGGTACGTCAGCATAAAAATGCCTGTGAGTAACATAGGTTTTGTGAAAATCGAATTCATGACATAGGTTTTAGAAAAAAAATGTTTAATAAAATTCAGTCATGAACCTTGTAAATTGTTTTGTTTTGTAAATCATTTGAAAGCGATAAAATCAGGTGATATGTGTAAGTAAAAGAATAATGTATAAGTCCAAACTAAATGATATAAGTAACGCTACGACATAAATGTTTAACAAAGTCTTGTGAAAAATATGTTATTTTCTTAAAATGTATAAGTCCAAACTAAATGATTTAAGTAACGCTACGACATGTAATATAATACAAGCACTTATATATAGGAAGTACCAGCGGCGTATCCACCATGCTTGTATCATACTACACGCGTATCGTTACTTAAGTCACTTAAACAAACCACCAATGTATAAAGTCCATGTTTAAACCAACCATCAAATGTTCTTGTCTAAACTATTGTCATATGTTTAAAAGTCCAAAATGTAGTCATGTAGTCATGTATGTGTAACAAATGTTATGTATGCTAAGTAAAATGTGTTCACTTAAACCAAATGTATAAATGTACAGAACAAAGTATTTTGAGTATATCAAAAAGTTATGTTTTGCAAAGTAAAAGCATGTTTTAAATGATACAAACATTTATGTGGTAAGTTAACGAATACATTCAAGCCTTGAGACAGACGGATAACCCTAAGTCAAGGTTATCAAAAGAAATGTTATCGGATTCAGTCATTCCTTTCACCCAAACAAACCTAGGATGTCAGGAACGGGATTTGTCAAGTCCTATGGTACCATTACTTACTACCGAGCGGCGTAGCTAATGTTAATGAATGTATATAAGTCCCGTTTATGCAAACCAAATGTTATACCAAATGTAAACATGTTATATGAACACAATGTACTAAGTATGCTAAGTTAACATACAAAGCATAAAAGTCATGTAAATCAATGTGCTAGCATGCTCAGTCTACATACATAGCAGAAAATGTGATATAAAACAATGTGCTAATATGCCAAGTAAACATATGTAGCAAAACGATGTAATGTAAATCAATGTGCTAGCACGCCGAGTTAACATACATAGCAAAACAATGTAATGAAATCATGTACTATAAGTGTACTAAATAACATAGCAAGCATATGATGTGAAAACAAGAAAGCACGAAAGTAACAAGTAGGCACATGTGTTTCACCCCAAAATGTTTGAAAAACAGTAAAAGAGGGGGGTCTATGTACTCACTTGAGATTTCTCAATAGACTTTAGATATCCACCAAGCAAAGCTAGAAGATCACGGATTCAAACGACACCTAATGTAGGTATCTACATTAATAAACGGACCTATTCGGAGGATCGGGTAGTACGAGGGTTTGTAAACCAAATAAGTGTGGGAACTTATGTAATATGGTTTGACAAAGCCTACATACTAAAATGAAACCTATCCTAAGTGCTTTTGACACGTTACGACCCGTTTAGGTAGCTTACGCTACTTTAACGCGTCGTTCGCGTAAAACGCGTTCGGAACGCCTAACTAGTCCTATGACAAGTGAAATATGCCTTAACATGTTTAATATTGTTGTTAAATCAGTTTAGATGTCAAAAGTTACGTTACATAAGCTTAAAATGAATTTTAGCGCGAAAAGGGTATTTTGGTAATTTTCCTAAGGCATAGAAACTACTTATCATACAACTACTTAAACGACGTGACCATAAGGTATAACTTCGGAAGGTTATTCCCTATACAACTATGGTCACCTAAAGTATTTGGTTGGATCCTAATGATCGACCAAATGGGTCGGGTTCGAAAGCATAAGCGATTGTTTAGATCGCTTACCTTTACGACCCTAAACAAGCACAATTCTAAAAGCGACGAGCTAAACATGCTAGAACATGTTTAGTAAAGTTAGAAAACAGGTTTGGTATTAAAACAAACGGTTTTAATACCCTAGCGTAGTTTGGTTACAAAATACGCGAGAAAACGTATTTTGGCCGAAACTACGACTCGTCACTGAGCCTAGATAACGTGGTAATCAGTAGGTATAGTCACTAGGGACTATAACCATCGTGATTACGCTCACGTTATGAAGTTCAAACGAACTTCGCGTTGACCATAAACTGGTCAATGCAGAAAGTCAAAAGCAGTTTTACTTTAACGCTAAAATGAATGAAAAATGCGAAAGAATACTTACAGAAGGTCCCCGCAAGATTTGATTCCGATTCTCTCTCAGGTAGGAAGCATATACTTCCACTTAGAGAGCTTGAATCAGATCAAATGTGAGGAATGAAGGAAAATGGGTTGGGTTTATATAGGCATGGCACAACCGTTAGGATCGTTCGTCGAGAAACGTGCTTCAATCTTGGCCGTACACATGGGCCCCTTGTTTTGGAAAACCATTAGAGCCCATAGATTCAGTCCATGGTTTGAGAAATACCATTTGCAAGTGGTTTTTGAGTGTTTAACAGCTGTAAACAGCTGTTTGCAACAATTCTGCACATCTGGGAGGCTCTCGCGCCCCATGTAAACATGTGCAAGGCCTTACATGGGCCGCTTGGGAAACACAGTTCAGCAACAAGTTTGCAGTTTGACAGTTTCAGTCCCTGTTGGTGTTTAAAGCCATTTCCGACATGTTTAAGGCCCGTTAAGCCAACTTTAAGGCCCTAAAATGATGCTTAAACATTGTGGACATGAAACATGCTCAAAAATATGCCGGATGTCGGTTCGTTTGGTCGTACGATCGCGATGTTCGCTTAATTATGACGGAATGCGCATAAGCGCGAAAAACAATCCAAATTGCGCGACGAATGGATTTTTCTCATGCCAAACACTAAAATAAAATATTTTAATGCTTACATAAATTTTTGGATGTCCAGATGTATTCAGAATGTAAGTTATGCGCGAAAATGCAAACTTATGCACTTTTTGACGCTTTTAGTCCCTGAATGAGCATAAAGTTTATTTTAGCACACCGAACCCCTCAAAGCCTATTTCTAAGCTATGTAAAGGATATTTAAGGTGTGTTTAACTTATGGACATGTTCCGGAATGTTCGTTACAGTTCAGATTGGCATACTTTCGCAGTTTGTCAATTTTAGTCCCTGTAAGCGAATAAACTTGATTTTGCCATACCAAAGCCTTCAAAACTTATTCCTAAGTTATGTAAAGGTTATTTAAGGTTTGTTAAGCTTAAATTGATGTTCCAGAGTATTTGTCGCATTTAATTGATTACGTTCACGCACCAGTTTGCGTATAATTCTCCAGAAAGCGATATAGAGTTTGAAATCGAATATAAGTCAAAACATGAAAAACATCAAACATAAACAAACAAACATTGGGATCAAATAACTTTATTTCATTGATAACTGAACTGTTCACAATGATTACAAGCACAAATATCACAGTCTAGACACGGGGCCGTGCTCAGCCCACACCACCCCGTGTTCAGCTACCCAGTAACATAAAATCTTGTTTTTAACCCACTTTTACACATTTTAATCAACCGAAAAACTTGTTTTTGGGACACATTGAGGAAAATGTGGGGGGGGGGGATGCTAAAACCTTGAATCTTGTAAGTCCTAATTACAAGCCTTACACAAAACTCTATTGGAACCGCTAATCACCCAAATTTTTTTTCAAAATTTTTCATTTTTACTTAGGTTTAAATTGGGAATTTCAAGTTCTAAAAAAGGTTATATTTTTACAAATTTACAACTGATAGCATCGTGATAAAAAGAACCAACATAAGAAAATTATGAAACGGCATGACAAGTAGTTAACATTCGATTATAAATACTTGATCACATAAAAACCCATTCCCACAAAAAGTGAGTTTTGAGCCTTTATTGAGCATACAAATACATATCTTTAAACTAAATGCTCATTTTTCATTTCTTGTGTGAATAGCCGCTTGGTTCTTACAACTCTAAAACTTGCCACGACGATACATTCCCGGTCCTTACCAACTTAAACCCGAGTAAGTAAATGATAGAGGCATTAGGACTAACCCTTTTTATTTCTACAACATTATTTTTCTTTTTTTACCACCTACCCAAAATCCCCCTAGTTAACCCCTTTGAGCCTAAACCTTTTCATTTCTTAACCCAAAACAAACACCCCTTCACCCACCAAAACCCTTTTTCATTTTAAACCCTTTATTTTAGTAACAAAGCTCAGTTTTTCTTATAACTTGCTTATGAATATATATATATATATATATATATATATATATATATATATATATATATATATATATATTTTGATGATGAAGCCAAAAGAAATAAACAAACAAGTTTATCAAAAAGAACTTTGTTTGGAAGAAATGCTTCATCAAAAAAAAAAAGTCATGAAAAATAAAAAGTCTTACGAAAAGCGACGCTTTTTACGCCTTTCGCCCTTTTTACTAACCACTAACCTAACCACCCACCTTTAGCCCAAGCCTTACCCTTCACCCCAAAAGTCCTCTTGATATTTACAAATGTGTATAGTTAAAAAGGAGGAGGATTGATTGCTTGGCAAGCTTATGGTAGGAGTAAGTTTCATGCCGCTCTCGAGTGATTCACTAAAAATACATCTTCGGCCGAGTGTTGATTGATCCCCCGTGAGGTATGTGAACTTGTATATAAATGGAATTTTAAAAAGGCATGTTATGCCCTAGTAAATAATTTATCTTATGTAATGTTTTAAATAAATCATGACGAATAGGATTGTAAATAAATAAAAATAACACTTACTGAAGAATCTTGGAAATCCCGACACTCTATGACAAGCCCAAAAACCTTCTCTTCTACCCGTTCCATTTGGGAGTGTAAAGCCACATTATAAAGAGTTTTGCTTGAGGGCAAGCAAAGATTCAAGTGTGGGGGTATTTGATGTGCACAAAATGCAACATATAAATTACATTAATTGTGGCATAAAACTAACCCTTTTTTAATACTAATGTTGGAAAAAGTGTGTTTTTGTCTTCCTTTTGTATTTTCAAGATTAAATGAGCTTAAATGAACAAAAGAAGCAAAAAGGCAGCTAAATCTAACATAAATACAAGAAAAGGAACAAACGTGGCATGCCCAACCCCCCGACAGCATCTTCCCAAGCAAAAACAAAAGAACAGAAGGCTGAACACGCCCCGTGTTTAATGAGCACGGGGGCGTGCCCGAGTGTCAGCAAAAAAGACAAAGTTGTAGAAGCTTCTATCACCCTCCACGGGGGCATGCCCAGCGGACACGGGGCCGTGGTCAACTCTAAGATTCGCAGAATCTAGGGAAATCTTGATAGTACAGATATGCTTCTGCACACGGGATCGTGCTCAGCGGACACGGGGGCGTGGTCAACTAATGCAGACAAACTGCAATTAATGAAGAAAGAGAAAGAGGATGGACACGGGGCCGTGCCCAATGGACACGGGGCCATGCCCGAGCTACTGTTCAGGCTATAAATAGGGGTGCTTGGCTCATTTGCAAACCATCCCTTGGCACACCACCTCTCTCACACTTCACCCAGCCACCACCACCATCACAACACTATCATCCACCACCATCATCCATCATCCATCATAGAGTGTGTGAGTCGTCTCGGGATCCAAGATTAATCGTAAGGGTTCTTGACAATCAAAGGCCATGTTTGCCTAAGTCTCTTACATCACTTGGTGAAGACAAGTGTTTAGTGTAATACTTTTTATTTTTACTCTTTTTGCACTTTTTATTTGGTTATGTATTAATGACTTTAATAACTAGTTTCTTATGTTGAAGGTGATTCTTCCTTATCGTTTGTCCGTGGTGTCTTGGCATTATTTTACTGTCTATATAAAATAAAAGATTTTCACCATTCATATCTCCACGGTCTATATGGAGATATGTTGGCTACCTGGTCGGGGGTTAAGGGAACGGTTTGGTAAGAGTCTTGCCTTGTTCAGTGTATAGATCCTGTAAGGACATGGGTCAAATTTAATAGGACCTCCTTCAATACCCACCGGTATTGGATGGCGGGGGTCCAAACTCTTTGATCCCCTCATATGTAAGCTACTATTAAAACTTTAACCTGGCTACTTAGGACTGTATCCCTGCTGACTTAGACGACTTAGCCGCGGGTAACGTCACCTTCAAAAAAGGGGCCTACCACATTATGCATTAATAAATTAATTAATTATCTTTTAATAATCTGACCCTTTAGGATTGTATCCTTGCTGACTCAAACTACTGGGTTGAGGGTAACGTCACCTTCAAAAGAGGGGCCTACTACAATAACTAAGATAATCTATTAAAAAGTGCAAAAGTGCGGAAATAATCAAAGGTTACACTACACACGAGTCGGATCCAAGTGATTCATCTTGTCTATCTGTTTTTACTTTTATTTTATTTTTCAGCATTTTAGTTAGTTTCATTTTTCTAGCTTAAAAACCTTTTTCTAACTTTTTGATTTGATTAGACGTTGAGGATAAACCGGTACTAAAAGCTCTTGTGTCCTTGGACGACCTCGGTATCTTACCAACACTATACTACGTCCACGATGGGTGCACTTGCCCATATGTGTGTTTAGTGTTAGTAAATATTGTGTTTTATAAATTTAATATATACATTAAAAACATATTACACTACACGCACATCAGGCACAGTACAGAATGATCGTCCATTCTCAAAGGCTGAGGGAGGTACAATCGAATCACCATCGTCCATCCGACTATTACTCGTAGGGGCGTAACGCGGGTCAACCTGGCTTGCAAGAGCAGTGGGGCCGACAATAAACTATGAATTAGTGCATAATAACTCTGGTAAGACTAAGGTCGAAGAGGTCTCGAATTCATGCTCACTCTCGGAGTCGTGACTATTGATAATCTCGTTTGAGTGAGATATTTATGACACAATGTAACCGTACTAAGTAACTGCGTGTTTAAAATGAATATATATATATATATATATATATATATTATTACATAAGGCACAGATAAGCAAGTTAACACGTATACACGTAAGTTCTTAATAACTCTATTACATGGTTAAGATTCATTCTCATTTTGAATCTTTGGCTTCGCAAATTTTGGAATTCTAAATTCTCAAAACTCTTTGGTTGAAGTCTAGTGTTTTCTATGTAAAATCTAGTTCGCTAACAACCATTGGCTCTGATACCAACTTTTGTCGCACCCTAAGAACGTCGCAGCGGAAATACAAACGTGGCGGTGATAAAGGTTGGTACCCATAAATATCTTTAGTGAACGATGCATTGTTTATTTTGGACATATACTTATTAAAAGCAAGACTTTAAAGTTTTAAAATTCGAATACAGTTCGTAGGTACAATTTAGTTGTCTTAATCCTCATGGATTCAATTACACATGGTCCAATTTTAGTTTTAAAAGATGTCCAAAATAATTTAAACACGACAAGCATCACTACCACAAGATACGCCAAAATCCCGAAGCCGAACTCATGTACATGAAGAACACGGAAAAATCAAGTGTCAACACAAAGGAAGGTGAGTTCACATATTCAAATTTGTTACAATTTGTTTAAGAAAAACTTTCTTGTTATAGATTTTTAAATGGGAATACGCACCCATATAAAATTAAGAAAGTAAATTTTATTTTTTTCCTTACAAAAGTTTGAAGATCCGCTATCATGAGCGTTTTTCCGAGAACCTCCGATACAGACTATTTTCCATAAATATTGTATTAAATTTCAGTCCGTTTTCGGTTTCGTAAGTTTGCAAGACATTACAAGCTATATAATAACATTGAGGTTCTAATCAATACTAGACAATATTTAGAATAAAATTCGTCGTTATATGGACACGGAGCTACCGGTCACGACGGCGTTGTCAACCCAATAGATCTGTCAACAATTCCACGTGTTCAATACTTATTGATTAAAAATGGCTATAACACTCCACTAAAGGTGCCCCGCAATTAGGTCACCTAGTTGCCCTCCTCAATTGAAAAAAATTTATAACCTACTAGAAAGATAAATTTAATAAGGTGATCTCAGACACCCACACTCCTGCGTTCCGCATAGAAACATCTTTATATCAATTAAAATCTCCTTTTCCTCGAAAACAATTTTACTATCGATCAAAACCCGTTTCTCCCCGAAACATAGTTATATCAATCAAATCCCGTTTATCCCCGAAACATATTTATATCAATCAAATCTCGTTTCTCTCTGAAACCCGTATGATACTTTTTAAACTCGTTTTTCTTGAAAACAGTTTAAGTTATACCTCTTTTTGAGTTCATAAAACATATTATGATACTCTAAAAATTGTATTCTCGATGAAAATACATTTTTATATAGTTTGAAAGCATATTTTATATGAAAACATATACTTTGCTTTTAACGACTTGTTTTTCTCTAAAAACATTACATAAGGTTGTAAAATGACGTTTCAGTGAATTCTCACTAAAATACATTTAATTAGAAATCAAGTTTTATATGAAAACATATATTCATTCTTTTTAAGGACGTGTTCTTTACCTCGAAAACAGTTTATAAAACAGTAAAAAGAGGGCTTTCCGTGACACTCACCTTTGGGTGCGTTTTATATTATCGCAAACCCTCAAATTGGTTTATCCGTCCTAAATTAAGTAAGAACGATTCACTAACCAATTATTCTACAAATAACTAAGTTTCTCCGATACTTAGAATTTTCGCAAAACTTTGAGATTTTCTCGAAAAGTCTTTATTTTGATTATGTTGGCATATATATATATATATATATATATATATATATATATATATATATATATATATATATATATATATAGGGAGCCGCTAGAACGAAAACCACCTCGAGTTGTAAGAACCACGAGAACTACACCCCACGGGTGGGCGTTCACTACGATTTTTTTTTTACAACTAGATGTGTAAATTATAAACACAGCCGTAAAAAAAAATTTTAAACGCCGCGGCCGGGGGGGGGTAGTTTTTTACACCACAAGTTTGGTGAAAAAAAAAGAAAAAAGAAAAAAAAATTAAAAACACCAAACTTGTGGTGTAAAAAACTACCCCCTCGGCTGCGGCGTTTAAATTCTTTTTTTTACGGCTGTGTTTATAATTTACACATCTAGTTGTAAAAAAAAATCGTGGTGAACGCACACCCGTGGGGTGTAGTTCTCGCGGTTCTTACAACTCGAGGTGGTTTTCATTCTAGCAGCCCCCTGTATATATATATATATATATATATATATATATATATATATATATATATATATATATATATATATAGGGGAGGGTTTAAATGAGAACGCTAAATATTTGTGAGAACCGTGAGAACAAATGAAAAAACTATGAGAACTTGGTCAAAAACAATTCAAATTCAAAATTTTTTTCTACACTTATCATTATTATTCGAATACAATGTTAGAAACTCAATTTACACGTTTAAATTTACGTGAATTCATAAATAAAGAAAATTTACACATGTGTAAGTTTGCCATTTACACATGTGTAAATCTGCTATATTTACACATGTGTAAAAAATCTAAAAAGAATGATTTTTAAATGAGAAATGAATTATTTGATGTTATAAATTCTTGTTTTGATGTTGTATCTTAACTACAATGAGGTTTGTATAAAAAAATTGGTTTTGATTGGTTTTTTCATTCGTTCTCACGGTTCTCGCAATATTTAGCGTTCTCAAGATAACCCTCCCCTATATATATATATATATATATATAGGGAGGGGGCTCATGCGAGAACCACCCTTATTGTGAGAACCACGAGAAGCAATGTGAACACAACCTAAAATAGCTAAAAAAACCTAACACCCACCCCCCAGAAACCTAAACCCCCCACCCCCCCCCCAAAAAAAAAAAAAAAAAAACCTAACCCCCCCCCCCCCCCCCAAGCTAACCCCCCCCCAAGCTAAATGCTAAAAACTAAAACCCCCAAAAAACGTAAAAAAACCTAACCCTCCCCCACCCCCCAAAAACCTAACCCCCCCCCCCCCCAATCTAAAATGCTAAAAACTAAACCCCCAAAAACCTAAAAAAATCTAAAAAAAATAAAAAAAAAATCTAAATTTTTTTTTAATATTTTTTATGCTCAAATCGCTACTTTTAGTGGCAAAAATTTTTTTTTTTAAATTTTTTTTTAAATTTTTTTTGGCTTCGAAAAGTAGCGATTTTTATATAAAAAATATTAATTTTTTTTTGTGTTTTTTATGCATTTTTGGTTGTGTTCACATTGATTCTCGCGGTTCTCGCAATAAGAGGTGGTTCTCGCATGATCTTCTCCCTATATATATATATATATAGGGACCGCTAGAATGAGAACCACCTCGAGTTGTAAGAACCGCGAGAATCACACTGTACGGGGCGAGGTGGACCAATTTTTTTTTTCAAAAACGTAGATGCATGTATTATAAACACATTCTAAAAAAAATTTAAAAAAATGCCGTGCGTGTAGTTTTTTACACCACAAGTTTGTTCTCGCAGTTCTCATTCTAGCAGCCCCATATATATATATATATATATATATATATATATATATATATATATATATATATATATATATATATATATATATATATATATATATATATATATATATATATATATATATATATAGATATGTGCATAGGACAATGCTCTATATATATTAAGAAACTTAGCAAACTCAACATGTGGCTCTCACATGTCCACGTATCCCATATCCATTTCATCTACCTTTTTGAATAGAAGGGTAAATCAGTAATTGTCCCAACCCAAGATACTTTCCCAACTTGATTTGACTTTAATAATTAATGCCCATCAACTCCATTGTACAAATTACCCATCCCCATATTTTTTTTCATTATTTCTTTTTACATATCTCCATTAACATCTTCTCAACAAGTTCATGCTTTCTCCATTAATTTCTATGGAGACAAATCCACTAACATTGGAGTTAATGTCGCTGATCCATAGTTTCCCCAACAGGTTTAACTCGATCCACATCAACTGACGACGTACCCTGTTTCATGAGAGAGAAAGATGAACAGGGAGTAATGAATATCTTGTGGGGAAGATAAAGAAGAAAAAAATTTGAACTGCCACCACTGCCCCTCCACCACCGCCATCCCCCAACCCCAACCCATATATTCAGATGTGGAACTGAATATATTCAACCCAAATGGCTATACTTTATTACTTGAAGAACCATGTGGGTCCGTAGCATCCTCAAAATGGCACCAGATCGGAATGTTGCCATCATCAACTACTGCTCAAAGGTCACCGATGTCGACGAGCTCTTGAGATCATATAAAATATGATTTGTATATGTTGTTTCAGATCTGAATATTTGTGAGTTTTTTTTACACTTTTTTAGTTTATATAAAATATGATTTGTATATGTTGTTTCAGATTTTGGTTATTGTTTTGTATGTGATTTGTTTGAAATAATTTGTTGAAATTGTAAGGTGTTAAGAGTTGTTAAATCTGTGAGGGTTTTTTTTTTTTTTTTTTTTTGTTAATGTTGTATAAGATTAATTTTACTAAACATGTGATTAATTTTACTAATTGTTGATTAGGAGTTGCTGAATTAATTGCTGAAATTGTAAGGTGTTATTGATTATATGTTAAAGAGCTTTTAGTTCTGTGTACTTTGTTAGTTGTTGTTTCAGTTGTGTAAGATTAATTTTATTAAACAGGTGTTATTGATTAATTTTATTAAACATGTGATTAGTTTTACTGATTAATTTTACCTCGTCATACCCTAATACATGTTACACTTTATCCTATTAGACATAGCCATATAGTTTAAATTATTATAGTTATGACGTGTTTAACACATGCCCGATTTTTTTATTTTTAGACGTCTAATAATCGGCACATCTGTTTTTAGAAATGAAAAGCCAAGTTTGTCTTACAGGACAACCAACGTAACACGTGTTATAGTCTGAACTTCTGTTTCACAGCTAAGCCAAGTTTGTCTTACAGCACAACCAACGTAACACGTGTTATAGTCTGAACTCCTGTTTCACAGCTAAACCATAGTAACATGTTATAGAGACATGTATTAGGGTATGACAATGTATTAGAGACATGTATGATGAATTAATTGCAGGTTTTTAGTTCTGTGTACTTTGTTAGTTGTTGTTTCAGTTGTGTAAGATTAATTTGCAGGTTTTTATTTTTGTGTTAAAAAGTTATGCTTGGTTTGGTTGCTTCTTTGGGCTTTTGATCTGAATAATAACTGTTTTTTGTTGGTTTGGTTGCTTTGTTTGGGGCTTTTGATCTGAATAGTAACCGTTTTTGTGATGTTATTTGAGAAAAAAGATTTTCTGGCTATGAATGTGTTAATATTTATGTCTGGTTAACGACTTAACGGTTATCTTATCTTTTTGTTTATTAGGACGGTGATGGATACAAGGGATATAAGATCCAATTCTTGGGACCGTTGGTTTCGTCAAACGTGGATCAGATACTCAAGGATCATGACCATGTTTATGTTGCAGCACAACACAACTAACACGTGTTATAGTTTGAACTTCTCAGACATGCATGTGTTACATGTGACATGAAACCCATGTACAATGTAACACGTGTTACGTGTGACATGAAAACACATTTTTATAACTTCCCTGGCATACGCACACCCACATGTTTACAAAGCGTTTCAAGACCGTCCCAAACAATAAAGCAAGGGTAGCCGCTGAAAAGCTAAGGCAGCAAAGGTAGCCGCTGAAAAGCTAAGGGAGACTGTCAAAGGAAGCTCCGCCATTTTCTTAGTGCTATGTATTTTTGTTTACTAGTAATATGTAATGTGAGACTCTTATTGTTTTGTCTAGTACATGATGTTAAAACGGTATGGACTTAACACATTCTGGAAGTCTTAACACACGTTATAAAAGAGGCTTAACACACGTTATATCAGGTATACTATGTTGTTATTAAGTTACTATTGGAGTTTATGCATCCATGCTGGAAGTCTTAACACACATTATAATAGAAGCTTAACACACGCTATACAATATTAACTTGTATGTTCCATATTAACTTGTATGCTCCATATACGGTGTTGCAATATTAACTTGTATGTTCCATATTAACTTGTACACATATTAACTTGCAAACCACTTTCATATACATGAATACAAGTCGGGTTATAATGGATGCTTACATGTTATCATATGTATACAAGTGGGGTTACAACAAGATTACGATATTAACTAAGCTAACCATTAAACTCATCGCCCCCGTCGACTGTTTTCACCCTTGTTACATGTTAAGCAATTACATGTTCCGAACAGACAAATTGTAACACCTGTTAGACCAGTACATACACATCATGGTGTTTTGTAAACCCCTAGCTTATACATGAATATATGTCAGGTTACAAAAAGATTATAACAGAGGCTTAACACATGTTATACATTCCAAAATGTGCAAAACAAACACATGTTATAAATGAACGAAGAGTTCTTTCCCACGTTATATATCATTCTAACAGGGGCTTAACACATGTTATACATGAACACATGTCAGGTTACATCATGGTGTTCTGTTACAGCTTGAACCACCAACACATGTTATAAATGGATGCTTACATGTTATCATATGTATACAAGTGGGGTTACAACAAGATTATGATATTAACTAAGCTCACCATTAAACTCATCGCCCCCGTCGACTGTTTTCACCCTTGTCACATGTTAATCAATTACATGTTCCGAACAGACAAATTATAACACCTGTTAGATCAGTATATACACATCATGGTGTCAATTGAATATCTTTATGGATGAAAACTTGTTATAAACGAACGAAAACTTGTTACATCATGAAAACTTCTTTATGGATCTGTTACAGCATGAACCACTAACACATTTTATAAACGAATGAAAACTTGTTACAGCATGAAAACTTGTTTATGAATCTGTTACAGCATGAACCACTAACACATGTTATAAACGAACGAAAACTTCTTTCCCAGAAGATTTGACTTATTCAATGTCCCCGCATTAACGTCGCCTACATCCATCCAGCTTGTCAATTGAATATCTTTATGGATCTGTTTCTGTAAATCAACACACGTTATATATCATTCTAACAGGTGCTTAACACATGTTATGGGTCTGTTTCTGTAAATCAAACAACCCAACAAAAAAAAAACACTTACTGTTCAGATCAAAAGCCCAAACAGCAACCAAACCAACAAAATCGTCAACCATATATCATTATTTCTGTAACAATTATTCCAACAGTTTCAATAATTTTTCAGACCTTATGTATATATAAACAAACAAATCGGTAACCGTATATCATTATTTCTGTAAAATCCCTATATAGTTAACAATCAACATTTTTCAAGCATAATTCATCCAAACAGTTCACAGCTATATATATATATACATATACCCATATCCAAGATTCACGAAATGTAAGGAAACAAGATACACATCCTAAAATCAATCAAACAAACAGCAATTCGAACAAATACTCAGCTAAAAATTACAAGGATGTAGGGAATTCAAAGACAATCATGTACCGACCGAAATAAATCTGGAGTAAAACCTGAACTAAATTAGAACCGAACCTGAACATGAATCTGACCCGAGTCGTCTGTATGTGTGTTCAAACTTCCTCTCTCTCTCACACTTGTATGTGTGTTCTTGGTGTTATAGATGAACATGATGAAGATTGTTGTCATCGTTCTCTCTCTCTAAAACAACATTCAGACCCTTCATTTGCTTCTAAAGATTGAGGAGAGAGAGAGCCGGAGAAGAAGCCTGGTGAGTTTCGCCGGAGGAGGTGGTTGCTGGTGGTGGTGGTTGTTTATTTCTCCTGATTTTGAAGAGTGCTCATTCTTTGTCTTCAAGATTGGGTTGAAGAAATGGGAAAGAGGAAGAGGTAAGAGAAAGAGAAAGTGATATGATGATTTGATGGTTCTGGAAAGTCAAAAAAGCCCCTTTTTCACTACCGAAAATGCCCCTCCCACTTGTACTAATGTATTATATCATTTCTTTTAAATCTAATTCTTACCAAAAAATAGGAGAGCCATTGATCAAGTTAGATGAGAGATAATCAATGGCTCACATTGGGTTTGCATAGTTTTTTAAAAAAGATGGGGTTTCTTATAGAGCCATGCCCTGTATGTATATATATATATATATATATATATATATATATATATATATATATATATATATATATATATATATATAGGAGAAGGATCCGTTAGGAACCACCCTTTATTGCGAGAACCACGAGAACCAATGTGAACACAACCAAAAATACCTAAAAATAGCTAAAAAACACACAAAAAACTTTTTTTAAAATATTTTTTTATAAAAAAAATCGCTACTTTTAGTAGCCAAAAAAATATTTTTTTTTAATTTTTTTTGCTACTAAAAGTAGCGATTTTAATGTAAAAAATATTAAAAAAAATTGTGTGTTTTTTGATTTTTTTAGGTTTTTGGGGGGTTTAGTTTTTAGCATTTTAGCTTGGGGGGGGGGAGGGGGTTTGGGTTTTTTGTGGAGGGGGGGGGGGGTTAGGGTTTTTTTTTTTTTTTTTTTTTTTTTTTTTTGGGGGGGGGGGTTTAGTTTTTAGCCTTTAGCTTGGGTGGGGGGGGGGGTTAGGGTTTTTTTAGCTATTTTAGGTTGTGTTCACATTGGTTCTCGCATTTCTCTCAAAAAGGTGGTTCTCGCATGAACCTTACCCTATATATATATATATATATATATATGTATGTCTGTGTGTGTATTCATTTATATATACATATTATGATTTTTGCTTTTTGAACGATTTATAGGTGACCCTTTATTATGTCTACTTATTCACAATATATATCTACGAGTTGCGCTTCGTAATATACATGCATAAGTATGGACATGTTCGGTATATATATATATATATATATATATATATATATATTGTAATTCACGTATTACGTTATTTCACACATATATATCATACTTAAACATTTAATATATATCAAATAACTCATCAAGTTACTTCAAGCATATTTCTCATGTTTATCACAAATTTTCACACATAATGCGATTTCTGATACCGTTTCTACCTACCGCACAAACATTTAAACATAGCATCATTTCATATATTCATGTAATCACTTAGGAAATCATATTATACATATTCATATTCACATATCAATCCATATTTACACAAAGTTCACTCTTGAACATGTGACAACTAGCAAATAACCGATAATTCCGTACAAACTAATCACTATTTCTATTTCTTAATCTCACGCATTTAGCGTAATTTAATTACGTAACTGTGTCGTTTATTAGATAACAGTGTTAGGACAAGAAAACAATGCTAAAACAGATGTTGGTTTTCGTCGTATTGCGAAACCAATCAAAGTCCTAAAAGTGTTGGTACAAAGTGCTGCGCGCACAATTCATGGTTACACTATTCATGCAAGCAAAGTTGCTGAAACAAAACGAAACAATGAAAAACGACACACAAATGACATAATTGAGTCCATATTTATAAGAAAACACTAATGTGGAAACACATCTTGCAATAAAACAAGACTTTCCGGTACAACGCCCTAATCACTAAATCGTCCGTCTCGCTAAAAAGTAAACAATTTTAACTCGTCCGAAATTATAAATTTTGCATTTCCGAGACTCCGGAATTATGGCAAATGATAACAAACATATGAAAACAACATGAGGATAATAGTGGGGTGTCCGAAACATAAGCTTTCAGTGCTACGCCGCATTGTTCACAACTTGTCCAAATTCGAGCTAGTTAGCCATATTTTGGCGTCTTAAACGCCTTATATAAACACCATGACATCGAAGGTAAAATAAAACTGTAGCTCCCGGTATTATACCGCATCTTTTTTATATCACCCGGTATCGAATCGACGAGCGAACTAGTTGTATTTTTACCATCCGAAACTAATACCAACTAGTCTAGTGAACTAGTTAACATCACTTAACACCCTAAACAATTAATTGCACCCTACTTTACCTGGTAAATATAGTTACCAAAATAGTTACCAAAATAATTACACTTAACATTATTATATAAGTAATGTTAAAAAAAAATAATGAAACCACATCTCTAACTCAAGATCTCGGTCATCATAAGGGGTCCCACCTACAAGATTCAAGTTTGAAATTGTGAGGATTTAGAGCATGGCCTTTGATTTAGTGGTTGTTGAAAAGATGATCATATACACCATACTTAATATATTGAAACCATACCATATCCCATCCATTTTATCACAATTTCAGAAAACAAAAAAAAAACACCTCCATCTCCACCTTTATTCACCGCAGCCAACAAGTCCCATAAATCCACCATAAAATTTCCATTAAACACCTTCTTATTCACTAGATTTAACCATTACAAGATCATATATGCATGGATTAAGCATGGAGGATCATTAGGAGCTTGGTTGGAGCTTAAATCTCTTCTTAATATTCTTATTTGGCTTGTGCAAATTTGTAAGCTCTCAAACCATCATATTTAAGCTTCTTATTACTAGTATTTATTAGATGTACAAGTTGATGATCTTGAAATTAAAGATAAACATAACCAAAAACTCAAATCTCAAACATAATAAACACTAAATATAACTATATTATGTGATGATTTAGTAGATTTGTGATAGTTAGTTAGTATAATCTTGTTGTTTATGTTGATCATGTTAGAACAAGTTGTTTAAAAATGGGATTATGATGATCTTGATGCTTATATATTGTAGTAATCTATAAGCATGTTACTCTTGTCATGTTAAACTTGAAAATATGATTTAAACATGAATATATTTAAATCATGCAAGATCATCATCCCAAAAATTATGAGCTTTACATGTGTATATAACCTTTAATATGGTTCTTGAAATATTAAACATGTAATGGACATGAAACTTGATTTTTAAAAACTAGTAAACTTGATATTTATATAAGAAAAAAAAGTGGACATATAAAGTTTGTCATAAAAAATGGATGATAGATAAAAGTCTTGGTATTTTACTAACTTGGAAAATATATGTTAAAAGCTCATGAAAGAATGAAAGCATGTGTGATTATGTTGATGCATAAATGTCTGTTAACTTTGTCTTTATCGAGTCGTGCGTCTAGGTTAGATAGAATGGAGCTTGGTATTCTAGAAATTAGGGTTTTAGTGTTATTGGACCATTTCGCACGAAATGGAAGAGACCATTTCACACGAAATGGATCTTGACCAATTCGTACGAAATGGCTCATCTATAAATACCAAGCATGCCATTTCATTTGTAACGATCCGGATTTCAGAGCCGAGGTGCTGCCGAACTGTCAACTGATCTGTATTGCTTTGAAATCAATAAAAACAAGATAATTAAGGAGAATCAAGATGTAATCAAGTTCGTATCATTGATTCCGCCTTTGATATGGATTAAAACTCTTCTGAACGCCTCGTTTAGGTCGCACAACGATCCAACAAGTGGTATCAGAGCTCAGGAGGAAGAGTTCATACCGATTCAGCTTGTTTTCACTAGAATTTCTCACTTCTACTCATTCTACTTCACGTTTTTCAAAATTATTCAAGATTTAACAGTTAAAATGGGCTAAATTTCACATATATCACGTAAAACACTGTTTTAACAAATCCTTGAAAGAATCAGACCTAAAATCGACCTAAAACCAGATCAATTTGACAAAAATATGGCCGATTGGGTGATGTCATCATCATTTCGCACGGAATAGATGAGTTTCATTTCGCACAGAATCAACATATTTATCTTCATTTCGCACGGAATCAACATATTGATCTTCATTTCACACGGAATCAACCTTGTGGATTTCATTTCATACGAAATAGACTTCCATTTCGCGTCAAGTTGCTATTTCGCACCAAAGAGACCATTTCGTGTCAAAGTTTCATTCCGTTTAGAGACCATTTCGTGTGAAAGCTTCATTCCGTTTGAAGACCATCTCGTACTTAAAACATGGACGATTTTCTGAATCCGTTCAGTGATGGCTTTGCTTACACTGGAAGCACAGGAGATGACACAACAAGTCACAGAAATGAAAATGCACCAAATCCGAGTCCGAAGAAAACCATTGCTGATTCTTTGAGCGTTGATAATGCCTACGGCACCCACCACAAACCGCCCAAGCTAATGGCCATAGAGGATTACAACAGATGGGCTAGCAGATTTGAGGAATGGCTACAGGCATTTGCATATCAAAGTTGGAAGAGTATGAAAATGGTTTTAACATCGGAAGAACTGACTACGAAAATTTAATTGATACTCCACAAGAGAATTTTGTTGCAGAACAAAAATGAATCGCTTTACTTCATCAATCAGTGAGAGATTATATTATATCATTGATTGAATACAAAGATTCCAGAGATCTATGGGAGAAAATAAATATGAAATGTGTGGGTGGTGCTGAAATTGTTAAAAATAAGAAAATATTGTTAAAAAAGGAATTCGATTTGTTTGGGTGTTTGAAAAATGAGTCTGTGTCAAAGATGATAGAGAGATTCGGGCACTTAAAGTTGGAACTTGCAAGATATGAGATTATGTATACTCAGGAAGAGTTGGTTGATAAGCTGTTTGACTCACTAACTGATGAGAAAGACCGGCAGTACTTTGCTTTAATGCTGAAGAACACAGTGAAGTCGACTGATCTGACAGTTGATTTACTAATCGAAAGATTGGAGAGTCATGAATTGGAGATCATGAAAACGAACAAAGTCAACAATTCCTCGTATCAGCAAAATGTTGACTCATATTATCGAGGAAGTATGATCCCTAAAACTGTGTCCCCGAAGACTGCCTTCTCAGCAGAAAATGCAAACATGACAAATCAAGAAAGTCCAAGCAGTGGTTATTATGGAGGATCATCTTCAACAGCTCCAAAACAACAACAACAACAATCAGTTCCGAAAAACCTTTTCCAGTGCAACATTGCTATAGATCTCAAAAATGTACAAAACTTCGGTGAAGAAGCAGCTAAGCAGCAAATGGTGTTTTTGGCATCTGTCTTGGAATCCTATAGGAGCTTTGTTGCTGATCGGAAATACTAACCTCACCAAGGAAGACTATGATAAAATCGACCCTGAAGAGATGGAGTTGATTGACATCAGGTGGTGTATGGCTAGTGCAGTCAGAAGAGCTCAAAGATTCATGGAGATAACAGGCAGACATTCAATAGGTGGACCTTCAACAAAGCTTGGTTTTGATAAGTCGAAGGTTACATGTTTCAAGTGCAAGCAAAAAGGGCACTTTAAACGAGAATGTCGAAATGCAGCTGCTGATAAAACGGCCAATCCATTCCGTGAAGACTATTATAAAAGAGCCATCTATCATCAAAACAAAGCAGAATCTCCCAGAATGAAACAGTTAGAAAATGCTCCCAAAGAAAAGTCGAGAGCATTAGATGTTATCCATGACGATGAGGGATACGATTGGAGTGATGTGCTACCGGAAGAAGACGCAGTGGGTTATGCCTTTATGGCAAAAATCATTCCTTTCAAGGATACACGAACAGAGGAAGAAAAATATGTCAGTAGGAAGAGTTTAGCCCTAACCATGAAAGACAGACATTATCGTGCATGGAAAGAAGCTAAAAGCGCGAAGAGATGGGATGCTGACAGAGAATGTTATTTGGATCCTAAGGGAAATATAGTTGTGGAACCATCAACACTTCTTGTCGAGACTCTGATCGAGCAAATTACAGAAGAGGAAGAAGCAAATCAGAGAATGTGATGGGGAAGTGATGAAGAAGAGAAAGAAAAAGAGCTACAGTCGAAAAAGGTCGATGATGCGATAATCGACACGACGAAAGAATTCACAGCAGAAAATCTGAAGAAAATGGCTGACAAAGTTCTTGCAGCAAAAGAGTTAGAGGTAGAGTCTAAGTCCAGAACTGAGTCAAAGAGCAAGGTTAGTTCTAGTGATTCAAAAAATGAGTCAGGTAAGACTGATAAAGCCAAAAGTGAAAGTGACTGCAAAAATTGCATGAAAGACTGCAAAGGTTTGTAGCACACTTGCTTACCTCAGTGGTAAAAAGACTGAAGAACTGACAGAAAGAGTCAGAGAAGTTGAAAACCAGATCTTGAGTCGTGATAAGTTGGTAAAAGCTTCAAATGGGAGATTAAAAGAATTAATTGATAAACTTGAAAAAGATAAAATTGACGTAGAACAAATCAGTAAAGAAAACAAAAAGTTAATTCATGAAAACCGTCAACTTTCAGAAAAGTATGAGAAGCTAAAAAGAATGACAAAAGATTCTGATGAAAGAAATGATAAAACAGTCAAAGAAAATTTTCAACTAACAGGGGTACTTCAGTCAAAAGAGAAGCAAATTAACCAACAGTTGGATGAGATTGCTAATCTGAAGCTTCAGTTTTAGGAAGCTAAGATTGAAAATGAACACATCAATCTGAAACTCAACAGTTACAACTCCGCAAGTTTTGTTCTGCAACACATTGTTCCCAAACCCATTGGGAAGAACAAAGCCAGCGAAGATGTATACTCGGATGGAACTGGGGTTGGGTATCAGCAGGTTCCACCGCCAGTGTTAAATAATTTTTCAAAGAAAAAGTCCGGGTTGGTTAATGATGAAGAAACAAATGAAGTTAAACTTCTAGAATCAATTGACGTCACATTCAATTCATCATCCGATGTAAACAGTGATCAATCCAAAGTTGATATAAGTATGGTTGAAAATGTTTTGAAATCTGAAAGTGACTCAACTGAGGATGAAGAATGTTTTTTTGGATAAATACAATCTGAAATCAAAATCCAAAAACAACTTAAATGAAGAACCTAATCTTGTGATGTACAAGATGTCGGGATCAGATAAGTTGTATTCGGATCTTGAATTTCCCTTAGAAAATGTGAATGTTGATAAATTGAAAAATGTGTTCAAGTTGGTTGAAATTGATGTGGATGAAATAGAAGGTTTGAAACGTTCCAAGAGGCAGTTAAACTTTGAAAAAGATAAAGCTTACTACAAAAAACCTGTTGTACTGCCACGTTTTTCTTACAACAACCAAAACAAATGGTCAGGTGGTTATTAGGGTGGTAAGAACAATCAAAGAAGGAATTTTCAAAACAAGAAGTTTGTCGAGAAAAAGATGTTTGTAAAAAGCTCGAGTTCACTTTCCGAGCAAGAATCTGAAATTTTCTCAAAATCAAATGAAGAGTTCTTTGAGAAGAAGGTCTCACAGCCTCAGACTGAAGGCACAAGTCGGGTAGTTGACACCCGAACATGCTTCAAATGCAATCAAGTTGGACACATTGCATGAAAGTGCACCAACTTAAGGCCTAAGTCTGAAGTTGTTGAGAGTCAGAATAGGAAAGTTGATGTTAAAGGCAAAGCTCCAATGATTGTTGAGAAGAAAGTTTTGAAAAATGAAAACACCAAATTCAAAATTGAACTTGTAAAGAATGTGGTAACTAAAAATGACAAATTTTACAGACGGGTTGCGTCATCTCAACAAACATGGAAGCCAAAATCAGTTGAAAAGAAATCAAGTTCTCCAAAACGAAAGGTGTCTGAGACTACAAAATCATCATCTTCAACTAAGAAGATGTATGTACCTTTGGATTACTATGAGAAACTTGAAAAACAAAAGTCTATTTCTTCCGAAAAGAAGCATGTGGTAAACAAAGACCAATCATCTGGTCAGCCTCCGGAAAAAGATTTCTTTTTATACAAAGAGGCTGAGATTGGATCTGAAGAAAGTTTAAAGATGAATGACAAGAATTGGCCACTTACACTACAAAAACTCACATCAACGTCGAGCTACCTGAGTCAAAAGAGGCTTGGGTGGCGTCCAAATCTAACTAAGTGTTTTTGAAATGTGCAGGAGCTTTCGAGATCCATTTCATGTTGGATTATGGATAGTGGAGCTTCTCGGCACATGACGGGGAAGAAAACCCTGTTGTACGATGTTAGAGGGTTTAATGGAGGATATGTGGGATTTGCAGGCAATCAAGGTGGTCGAATAGTTGGTGAAGGAACTCTATCTAATGGTATTGTCACGTTTGAAAGAGTAAACTACATCGCCGAGCATGAAAACAATCTTCTGAGTATTTTTCAGATATGTGATCGAATGTATACAACGCACTTCACAGATAAGGAATGTTTGATTTTGAAACTAGGATTTGTTGTTCCCGAAGAATGGATTATCATGAGAGCACCAAGAGTCAATGATCTGTACGTGTTGGACATGAGCGTAGCTACTACTACCATGGGTCAGGCTTATTGTTTTATGTCAAGAGCAAGGAAAAAGAATCACAATTGTGGCATCGAAAGATGGACCACATTCACCTACGAAAAATGAATTACTTGGTACACAATGACTTAGTAAACGGTGTTCATTTGAAAGGTTTCCATCTGGAAGGAGAGTGCATTAGTTGCATCGAAGGCAAGCAAAAGAAGAAGTCACATCCTCAAAAGAAAGTCAACTCAGTTTCGAGACC
The DNA here is from genome assembly GCF_002127325.2 of Helianthus annuus. Taxonomy (NCBI): domain Eukaryota; kingdom Viridiplantae; phylum Streptophyta; class Magnoliopsida; order Asterales; family Asteraceae; genus Helianthus; species Helianthus annuus. The sequence continues at coordinate 90,161,898 of NC_035434.2, forward strand.
GTTAGAGAGACTTCATATGGATCTTTTTGGTCCAGTGAACGTCAAAAGCATAATTGGTAATCTATACTGTCTTGTAGTTACTGATGACTACTCGAGATTTTGATGGGTATCATTTCTGAAGACAAAGGATGAGACATTCGAAAGTTTGATGGCGTTGTTCAGAAAAATTGAAAACTTGTACCAAACTCGAATCAGAAAAATTAGAAGTAACAACTGTACTGAGTTTAAGAACAACAAGATGGAAGAATATTGTGATGAGAGAGGTATATTGCAAGAATTTAGTGCTCCTTACACTCCACAACAAAATGGAGTAGCAGAAAGAAAGAACAGGACGCTAATTGAAACGGCCAGGACGATGCTTACTGATTCGAAATTACCTGTTAACTTTTGGGCAGAAGCAGTGTCAGCCGCTTGCTATACACTTAACTGGGTTCTTACAGTTAAGAAATTCAACAAGACGTGTTTTGAGTTGATCAACAACCGCAAACCGAACCTGAAGTATCTGGAACCGTTTGGGTCTCCCTGCACAGTTCTAGAACCTTTTGGAAAATTTGGTCCAAAGAGCATAGAAGGAATATTCGTGGGTTACTCAAGTCCACTGAAATGAGTCTTTGTTCCAAGCTTGAAGCGGATCATCGAAGCACATAATGTTGAATGTCAAGGTTATACAATGCCACCTCAGAATCCCGGTGACTCATGGCGATTCAATTATGATACTTTGTGGGATTCGTTTGACATGGAGGAAGAACCAGAGTTCTTTGACGAGTTGGATATTCTAAGAGAGTATGAATCATCACAAGAAAGGTTTCCAGCTGAGTCTTTTAGGTGTCAATGGCAAACTTCAAAGGATAATGAAGCCGGTCCAAGCAATGCTGGAGAACATGATGATATTCAGCAATCTTCAGAACGTGAACATGCTCTTGGTAATCAGACGACAGTCAACGATAATCTAGAATCTGATGATAGACCAATATTTGATCGTGGTGATTCAGATTCTGAGGGGGAGCAAATCCAGATTTCAAGTCAAACAAATCCAGTCAGTGAACAAGGTGCAAATCAGAACATCACAAATTTGGAAGGCGAGGTAGATGTTCCAGGCGAGGTGATGCCAAGAACTCTTTCGTACCATCCAGAGGAGTTAATTATTGGAGAATTACAATCAGGCGTCCGCACAAGACGACAAATTGACCAAGGCCTTTTATTCTACAGTTGCTCATTTACAAACAGAGTTTTCACTAAGTTGTTTTATTTCGCAGATTGAGCCGAGAACATATAAGGAAGCACTAACCGAAGATTCTTGGGTCAACGTGATGCAGGAGGAGCTGAGTCAGTTTGAGAACTTAGGTGTGTGGAAATTGGTAGATTTGCCTGATGGTCTCAGAAAGATCAACACCAAGTGGGTGTTTAAGTGCAAAAGAGATGACCGAGGGGTTATTATTCGTAACAAAGCTCGACTCGTAGTCCAGGGTTTCAGTCAGTAGGAGGGTATAGATTTCACCGAAGTGTATGCTCCCGTGGCTAGACATGAAGCGATCAGAATCTTCCGAGCATTTGCATCTTGGAAAGGATTTAAAGTATATCAGCTGGATGTTAAATCGGCTTTTCTCTATGGGAAGGTAAAAGAGGAGGTATATGTCGGACAACCACAGGGCTTCACTGACCCAATCCACAAAGACAAGGTTTATTTACTGGATAAGGCACTGTATGGTTTACACCAAGCCCCGAGAGCTTGGTACGAGACATTGTCTCAACATCTGCTTGCCAACAGCTTCATCCGTGGAAAAGTGGATGCCACTCTCTTCCCCAAAAAGTCGACGGTCATATTCTGATAGTTCATATATACGTGGACGATATCATATTTGGGTCAACAAATGAAGACCTGTGCAAAGATTTTGAAAAACTTATGAAGCAAAAATTTGAAATGTCATCGATGGGTGAGATGAAATTCTTTTTGGGGCTTCAGGTTGATCAACTACCAAACGGAATATTCATACATCAGACGAAGTATGTTCATGATATCTTAGAGAAATTTGGGATGTCAGGATCTACTCCAGCTTCCACCCCATTAGCGACGAACCATGGGATAAATCCTGATCTCACCGGAGAGAAGGTAGATGAAACGATGTATCGTTCCATGATCGGATCGCTGATGTATTTGACAACTTCAAGACCCGATATCATGTATCCAACCTGCCTCGCAGCACGATTTCAGTCAAACCCGAGAGCTTCGCATATGCTGATTGTGAAACGGATATTGCGCTACCTGAAAGGAACTCCATCACTGGGGTTATGGTATCCAAAAGAAGGCGATTTCACGCTCGAAGGGTATTCCGATTCCGACTTCGGATGCTGCAAAGTTAACGCTAAATCAACAACTGCAGGATGTCAGTTTTTCGGACCACGATTGGTCACCTGGCAATGTAAGAAGCAAACCTCTGTAGCTTTATCTACATGTGAAGCTAAATATGTATTTGCTAGTAGTTGTTGTTCTCAGATCTTGTGGATCCAGCAAACGATGCGCGATTACGGTTTGCAATTTCTTACTACCCCTATCTTTGTTGATAATGAGGCAGCGATAAACATAACAAAAAATGATGTTCATCACGCTAAAACGAAACACATTAAAATTAGTCATCACTTCATCCGAGATTGTTTCGAGAAGAAGTTGATACGAATTGAGAAAACCCACACTGATAAAAAAAGCTGATTTACATACCAAAGCGTTTGATAAAACTCGTTTTAAATATCTTTTAAAACTAAACGGTATGAAGCTTTTATCGGTGTCGGAGGAGATTATTGGCGTAGATGAAGGTACCACTGTAGATGATGTTGAAAAGCGATCTGTAATGGTTTGTCGATTTTTACTTGTTTTGGTATTTCGGGGAAGTTAGGTTATATTTTCAGAAAATACAAAAACAGTAAAAAATTCAAAAATTCCAAAAACATGAGATATTTCAAAATCCAAAAACGATAGAAAACTGAAAAAGAGTTTGTGTAAAAAGGGAAAATGATAGTACATCAGCTAGACAGGTGCAGTATGCTAAAGAATTGCAAAGTTTAAAATGTGCTAAGCAGTCTCGCTGATGATATGCCGGTAGGTTTTTGCACATTTAGTAAGTTTGTTCGGGATATAAACCTAAATCATCACTTGCTTATTACGTGGGGAACATCTCTTGGATATATAGGTAACCCCTGAAATCCTGTTTGAAAGGCTCTATTTCTGACATACTAGGTCTTTGTATGTGATGATATCTGGGGTATTATACAAGGACTTCTGATTTTGCGGAAGCAATAGCCTAGTCCTCGTATAATGCTCTACACTACTTTATTCTTAAAGCTCACCCTCAGCATAAAAAATGATGAAACATTGCAAAATGCTAATCATGTGCTGTTGAAAGAAAAGATTCCCAAAGGGAACCCACCTTAAAGTTGAGCCATCATCTCTCTGTACGAACGGAAGTTCTAGCCTGAGCTCTCATGGCCTCGCATTTACCCTTTACAGATATCATTAGTGTGCACTCACCTGTAAGACTGAATATAGTAGTCTGGATACGGGAGTATATTCTGAGATGGTACACTCGTATGAGTTAAGATCTTAAAACAATAAATTCGTATCCTGAAAAGATTGAAATTTGTGTGAAAATTTAAAGTGGATCAGTATATCGACAATCTATGCGAATTGTTTAATTCTGAGTATGTAATCAAAGCTTAACGGTACTTGTAGTTTGCCAGTTGCTGATATGATTCCCTAACACGCTCACCAAAAATATGTTTGTAAATAGTTTACGTTTATTGCATTTCATTTCAATATAGCTTTCAAAACTCAAAAAGATTTTATAGCTTTCTAGTCTAGAAACTTTATTAAAAATACAAAAAGATTTTACATTTCTACTTCATTTTTCCGACAAACCTAAGTGGAAAGCTGATCTTCAGATTCACAGTTTGATGGAGATGCAGGAAGTTTCTGAACCGGAAGATGATTTGGGAGCTTATCATGATCAAAACCTGAAAGATGTAAAGTCAACACAAGTTCATTAATTTGAAACTTGTAATTTTCAGAAAATGTTTGAAAATGTTTGAACAAAAGTCAGTTTTTGCTTTGTCTCAGGTCATCCAAGGTCATTAAGTTGGACTTGGTAGACAAATTAAGTACCCAGGGTCATTAATTTGGATCTGGAGACTTAAGTGGATTTCTAAAAACTGATAAAAACAACAAAAGAAGTTAAAAAGTCAATAGATTATAATGTCAGATTTCTGAGAAGCAGGTAACAGTTGTGAACGTGTGAAAGCAGCAAAGCGAGATTCCCATGGCTAAGTTTGAACAAAGTTTGAGCCAGAATACTATTCAAGACTGTGATCCCAGCTGATTGAAAGGGGGAGTCTAAAAGACGTAAGATTCAGATACAGATTCTGGATCAACATTCAAGGGGGAGCATTAGCTGCTGATGCTACTAAAATTAAAGTATCAAGAGATCTAATCAAGAGAATTAGAAGATAAAGAGATTGAAGGATGCTTACAGTGTCAAAAAAATTTGAAAAAGAGAAAAGACTGATCAAGATTATCGAAGACTCGATGCCAAAGACTTCGTCAACATCCAAGGGAGAGTCTGTTTATGCATAAATGTCTGTTAACTTTGTCTTTATCGAGATGGCTCATCTATAAATACCAAGCATGCCATTTCATTTGTAACGATCCGGATTTCAGAGCCGAGGTGCTGCCGAACTGTCAACTGATTTGTATTGCTTTGAAATCAATAAAAACAAGATAACTAAGGAGAATCAAGCTGTAATCAAGTTCGTATCATTGATTCCGCCTTTGATATGGATTAAAACTCTTCTGAACGACTCGTTTAGGTCGCACAACGATCCAACAGATTATTACTTGAAAAATGGTTTTTGGTAAAGCTTAACAACTTGGTGATGATTTGGAAATTGATAAGTGGTTTAAATACGTTTTTGAAACGTGGAAAATACCATAGTCTAGGTGAAACTATGGCAAAATTTTCTAAAAATCTAATCGCGATTAAAGTACGATTAATGGGGGATTAACAAGGTTAAACGCGATTAGTGGTCTTAATCGTCATTTTGGGAGTCTTGATACGAAGGGTTAAGCCCTAATCATCCAAGAGTTCTTATAAACTAATATATATATATATATATATATATATATATATATATATATATATATATATATATATATATATATATATATATATATATATTTACAACAAAATAAATGGATGAAAATAATGAACACATGCAAATATAATTAATAACAACCCTCATAAAATATTTCCGACCCTCCTAATATATTAAGAATGTCCCTATACGCCTTAAAATACACCATGTATACGAGAAATGGCCTAAAATAGCTTTATATAATTAAAAATAAAATAAAAACAATAAAAACAAGTCTATCGCGGGCCGCGACAGACTACCCTTGGTTCTACGCGGGCCGCGAGCGAGGAGACAAACGGCGTGACCCGGTGCCGCCACGTATCGGACTCGTGTCGAGTCTAGCATACGAGTCAGCCAAGCTAGGGCCTACCCTAGCTGGCGTCGCGGGCCGCGAAGCCCTCCTTGATTTCCATCGCGGGGCGCGACAAAGTGCTGTATCAGCACTATAAATAGCCTCGATCGGATTCAGTTGAATTCGTTCAAAATTTTCGTATTCTCTCTCAAATTTCTGCATAGCAAATATAATATCGGGCATAATACCCCCCTAAAATAACGAAGTTCTACCTTGTTGTAAGTATCATAACCCCCGGTTATGTATTAGATACGCTGCCCGATTGATCTAGTGCTCCGTAACGGCTGTCGAGGCTCTGCCCGACGTAGTCGTTGGAGTTCTGTCTCGGGGAGGGTATAACTAATGTAAATATTGGGTTATTATACTAACGCGTGTGCATTGTGTATTTAATAGATTATAACCAGGAAACCACAAATGAAAACCCTAAAGTAGCAATTTGATAATCTGCTTTTTGTGAACCTTTTTGCAAACTGTTTTTACAAAACCTCAAATGTTTTACATTATATTAAACAATGATTGAGTATTTGTATTCTGCAATTATCGTCCGTATGTTGGGGTTTTGTATACAAAATTTGTTACTATACTATGAGTAGTAGCATGACCACAAGTCGGGTTGACAGTACTGTGGGTGGTAATTAAAGTAGAAAAATAAACAAATGTAATTGCGAGATCGCCCTCAATGCTGTAAACTGATAAAACCTGTCTTCAATAAATAGGGATTCACTTACCAGTATTTCCCACGGACAAAATGTTTTTAAACGTGTTTCAGGTAACAAAATGTGAATGCCAAATAGAAGGCAGCTGGACGGCAGTGAAGGCTTGAAAGAGTGGCTATAAAAGTTACCTAAATAAAGAAGATGTTTTATTTTAATAAAATAGGGTTTATCCCTATAAACCTGTTTGTAACAAACTTGGGTTTTATCCTAATATATTTATTAAAATAAAATGTGGTGTTTTACTCTGATAAAATATTTCATAACTACGGTCTTGATGTAAATTCCGCTGCCAACATTGATAAACACCGATACCACTGATACTGGCCGCGGCCGCCCGTTCCTGGGTGATTAAGGGACGGGGGTTGCGACAGAAGGTGGTATCAGAGCTACAACCACCGATTCAGCCACAGAAGTGTTCTGCTGACACCAAAATTTTATTCCTTTTGTTAGGAAATAATCTACGTGATTACGTGCATATCTGCATATTATTATTTTGTGTTATTTGACAATTTGTTAGTTTACAATATGAGTGATCAAGGACCCTCAGACGCTTATCGTCAATTGTCCAGCTCACCTAGGGACGAAGGAACCTCTTCACAGCCTACCCCCTCGGGGTTTTCGGCTGACACCGAAGAAGGGATTTTCGTATTCAAAGCACAATCTGAAGAGCCATTCCCTCCCAAAAAGAGAGGATGGTTCAGTAGAGGAGCTCACGAGTGTAGAAAAAGGATGAGAAAACTTCAGCAGTAGCGAGCTTTAGCAGCCGCGGATAGAGAAATGAACGCACAAACTCAGGATATAATCAATAGGAGATTGGCAAACTTCCACATACTAGCAACAACAGTCATCGACCCGAACCTAGAACAACTCATAGCACCCCAGCCGTTACCACTATTTCCCACACAACCTATGGAAATCTAAGCCAACCCAGAAAAACAAATCCCAGCACCTGCTTTCGACGCAGCTGAAATCCCAAGAGTAACAACACCCCATCCCCCAGACTATGACCCATGGTTTGACGACCATAGGAGCTACCCAGAACTCCACCCACAAGACGAACCCATGCAAAACCTATCACCCTACCCAAACCTTGACCCTCTAGACCCCTACTAGGATAATGACCAATACATCAGGAGAATTCTAGAGAACCCGTACCCTTACGAAGAACCCATGCCACAATACCCAGACCCGATACCAGCACCTGCACCACCCATGAGCACTGAGAATGTGCAAGAACTCTGCACCTTCGGTGAGGAGATATTAGAAGGAAGTGAGAGGATGAGACAGATAGGGGAGAGACTCGTCTGGAAATATGACGAGCGTAACATGCAATACTGGATGAACCCATATAAGTGATAGTAGTAATAATAATAATAATATAAATATATATATGTGTGTGTAATTTTGAAATATATATATATATATATATATATAATCAACTAAAATAGATAATCTTATAGCACCTGATGCATACTAGTATTGTATTTTCAATTCCAGTTGTATTTGTAATAGATATAGATGCATATATATAAAATAGAGTAAAGGTCGCAATGACGAAGATTTTGGATAAATGTGTTGTTGTATGATTATTCGTATTCAATACTGTTTTGTGATATTAATACTTGGTAAATGTTTAAAATTCAGATGGACAATGAAGTGAATCAAGAAAACCAGAATAACGATAATAACAGAAACCAGATAGATAATAGTGCCATCCAACACATAGTGGCACAAGAGATTATAGACGTAATGTCATATATTATCAAAACGGTTAAGGAAGCGGATAATAAAAGTAATAGTGGCAGTAAACGACCACCTACTGAACCAGAACACAGCGTAAACAATGGACCAATACTTCAAATGCCCATTCCAAAAAGAAGAAGAACCATGTCTTATGGTTGTTCTTACAAAGAATTCTGGTCTTGTAAACCAATAGAATTCTCGGGCAATGAAGGAGTCATTGCAGCCCTACGCTGGATAGAAAAGACTGAGACAGTCTTAAAAATAAGCAAGTGCGCAGAAGAGGATAAGATAATGTTTGCTTCCAATCTGTTTAAGAACTCAACTTTAGAATGGTGGAACACTATCCTCCAATCTAGGAGAAGTGGCAGGGTCTATAATATGGAATGGGATGAGTTTAAGAATATGGTTGAGAGGAAATTATGTCCTCCCAATGAAAAGGAACAGATAGCAAATAAGTTCTTAAACCTTAGGATGACTGGAGTGGATAGTAAGGGTTACACTACTTTATTCTTTGAATATGCTAGAATAGTGCCTACCCTTGCATCACCAGAACCAGTATTAATCTCCCGTTACATCTGGGGTTAATCAGTGAGATTAGGCATGTAGTCAAGGCAGCTAGACCACAAACTATAGAGGAAGCTGTAGAACTAGCAAATACCTTGACTGATGAATTAGTGCATACGTAAGAAGAGAACCAGAGGAGGAACCTAGCTCAAAAGCTTACCCAGGAATTTCATTACGGAAATTCCAACCGTGGGAAAAATGTAGGTTCTACCTTCGCACCTTACGGTAAGGCCTGAAAGAAGAAGCATTTAGGAAGACGCTCCACCTACTGTAATTTTTGTAAGATACAAGGACACAAGGAAGAATATTGTAGGAAGAATCCCAGTAATGGAGTATGCTTCAACTGCGGAGAAAAAGGGCATATCAAGCCGAACTGTCCGAAACTAGCTACAGCCATGAACAACAAGACTACTAAAAATGCTAAAGCATTTGTTCTGACAGCCGAAGAAGCAAAGATGATTCCGGACGTGATTGCCGGTACGTTTTTATTTAATGATGTTTTTGCTAAAGTATTATTTGACTCTGGTGCAAACCAAAGTTTTATTAATACTTCATTTTGCAAACTTCTCAATCAACCATTAACTAAATTTCAACAAGAATGTCTAGTAGAGACAGCAAATGGGGAATCCATTAAGATTTCTGAAATCTTGCAGGGAGCAAGAATAGAATTTTTAAACCAAAAGTTTATGGCAAATCTTTATCTAATGAATCTGGCAGGATTTGATGTTGTATTAGGAATGGATTAGTTAGTATCCAATAAAGCCAGTATTCTATGTGATCAAAAGTCAATCCAAGTAAAATCTCCAAAAGGTGAAAAGATCATAATTAAAGGAGATAAGCCATCTAGATCCACAAAATTCATCTCTGTGATGAAAACAACCAGTTATGTTAGAAAATGATCATTAGTGTATTTGATTTCCATAATCATTACACTAAAGGAAAAGAACCGAAAGATATTCCAGTAGTATCTCAGTTTCCAGATGTATTCCCAGGAGAATTACCAGGACTACCGCCAGACAGGGAAGTCGAATTCAGAATTCATCTACTACCAGGAACAACACCAATTGCCAAGGCACCCTACCGGTTGGCACCAGCAGAAATGCAAGAGTTAAAGAAACAACTGGATGATCTTTTGGAAAAACGATTCATACAGCCAAGTTCATCACCATGGGGAGCACCAATCTTATTCGTCAAAAAGAAAGACGGGTCAATGCGTATGTACATTGATTACCGAGAATTAAACAAGGTCACGATTAAAAATCGGTACCCATTACCGAGAATCGATGATCTGTTTGATCAACTGCAAGTAGCTTGATTTTTCTCTAAAATCGATTTACGTTCAGGATATCATCAATTAAAGGTACAGGAAGAGGATATTCCTAAAACTGCTTTCAGAACAAGGTATGGCCATTATGAATTTACTGTCATGCATTTGGTTTAACCAATGCCCCAACCGCATTTATGGACATGATAAACCGAATATGTAAGCCATATTTGGATAAATTCATAATTGTCTTTATAGATAATATTCTCATTTACTCTAAAAGTAAAGAGGAACATGCAGCGCATCTGCATGCACTTTTAAATTTGCTGAGAAAAAAAAAAGCTTTTTGCTAAATTTTCTAAATGCGAATTTTGGTTAGAAGAAGTACAGTTTCTTGGACATTTAGTCAATCATGAAGGAATTCATGTGGATCCCACAAAGATTGAGGCAATTACTAAGTGGAAAACCCCTGAGTCACCAACCGAGGTTAGAAGTTTCCTAGGATTGGCCGGTTATTATAGAAGATTCATTCGAGATTTTTCTAGAATAGCCATTCCCTTAACAAAGTTAACCTGTAAGTCTGTTAAGTTTGAATGGGGACCAAAACAGGAAGAAGCCTTTAGAATTCTTAAGCAAAGATTAACCAACGCACCCATACTAGCGTTACCAAAAGGAACAGAAGACTTTGTAGTCTATTGTGACGCTTCTAAGTTAGGTTATGGAGGTGTGTTGATGCAACGTCAAAAGATTATAGCATATGCGTCTAGACAACTTAAGAGAAATGAAGAGAATTATACAACTCATGATTTAGAATTAGGAGCTATAATTTTGCCCTGAAAATTTGGAGACATTACCTTTACAGTAGTAAGTTTACCATTTTCACCGATCATAAGAGTTTAAGGTATGTTTTCGGGCAAAAGGAGTTAAATATGAGACATAGACGCTGGATGGAAATTCTGAGTGATTATGATTGTAATATCCAGTATCATGCAGGAAAGGCTAATGTAGCAGCCGATGCTTTAAGTCGAAAGTATCATGAAAAGCCAAAAAGAGTACGTTCTCTTAAATTAAATCTGCAGATAGATTTAAATGAACAGATTAGAAAAGTACAAAAATCAGTAATCAAGGACGATACTAAAAAACTGAAAGGAATGATTAAAGAGTTAGAACAAGGAACAGATGGAGTTTGGAGATTCCATAAGAAAAGGATGTGGATACCCAAATTAGGAAATCTACGACACCGGATATTAGAAGAAGCCCATAAGTCTAAGTATACGATGCATCCTGTCACACCCCCAAAATCCACCCGTGGAGTACCACCGCTTGGGAGCGTGACTGACCAGGATCAAGCCATCAATCATACTGAACATAGCATAATATAAATAAGATAGTTCGTAAAACCCAATTCAATATAATTAATGTTCTAAACCAAACATAGTATCAATAGCGGAAGCATAATAATGTAAACCCAAAGTAAATCATAAGTTCGAATATTCGAAACGTTAAACATAGTGTTCATGATCTGTGCTCCACAACGACCCGCTCCTCCTTGTGCAAGCTCCATATGATACCTAAGGTCCTGCAAGGCATGCAGCAGAGAGTCAACAACTAGTTGAGCGAGTTCACAGAAGATAAGTTCGTAATAGTAATGAGTATGTTCATCTAGTTGGGGGCTTCCCATGCATGTATGTACTAATGGTGGGGGTTTCCCATTGCCTTGTATATAAATATTAATAGTGGGGGATTCCCACGTTTATCTTTACTAATGGGGGTTTCCCATTATGGTACTTACTAGACTATTTGCAACCATGTGTTCTTCTTAAACCGAGAACAGGAATACGCACAAGGTCACGTAGGATTTACGTGATGCCCTTCCCCGAGGACAGTGGTACGCATGGGGTTTACGTAGGATTTACATAAGTGTCCTTCCGACCCGGAAGACAGTAGTAGGTATTAGTTTACGTAGGTTTTACGTAAGTGTCCTCCCGACCCGGGAGACAATGGTAGATACTAGTTTACGTAGGTTTTACGTAAGTGTCCTGACTATCCTGAGGACGATGGTCTATAGTCTAGCAATCGCGTAAGTACGAGTAATCATCCATTTCAAATAATCCAACCCAATTCCCAACCCGGGAATCCCATGCCTTGGCTGTGTGAACTCACCTTGGTTTGCTCGGTATGCTAAGTATGTGCTCAAAGTAAATCAATCACGTCCTAGAGTATGCATGTACACAATCAGTTTGAATTCATACAGTTCACGTATAAGCATAATCAATGATCACCAAGTAGTACACATCACTAATCAACATCACACAAGTCATGCATAGTGTTTAACATCAGTTAGTTAACTCAGTTAACTCTTAACAGAATTAAATCAGTTTACTGTGCAGGTTATCCAAGTTGGCGAAACAGAGGTTGGCGAAACACATTAATTGGCGAAACACAGGTTGACGAAACACAATGTGTTTCGTCAACTACCCTTGGCGAAACACAACTTCTAATTCGCCAAACATCTTTTGGCGAAACACAACTTCTAATTCGCCAAACATCTTGTTTCTTTGACAAGTCTGCTACTTCATTATCAGTTAAACAAAAACCCTAATTCTCAACGTTGACAGCCGTTACATATCACAACATATCCAGCAGTTACGACACTTATAATCATTCAGTCAAAACGACTCATGTAATCATGCGAACTCCTCAATCATTATCATCATCGATTAATCATTATTCCATATAAGCAGGTTAACTTTATCGTGCAATACATGCATCCAATTCAACTATTATCAGTTAAGTTAATCATCTACATTACTATCATCGGGATGGCAATATGATTCATCGATATCAACAAGATATACAATTTCATTCATGAAATCAAGGCAATCATGCAAAACCATACCTAGCATTAAAGAACATGAACTCAATTCGCAGACATCATCAACAAAGATTTTTGAACAATATACAAACATATATCGAGAAATCAACCAATCATGAAACCGATATAACAAACACGCACTAACCGAGATATAGCAAGGATGATTTGGGTCGTTCGAGAGAGCCTGGGAAATACAAATTGCCGTCACACAGGAGGGGTTTCTAGGGTTTACAGACTGATAAAAATGTGAAACTAAAACCGTTTCACGCAATAATACACAAAACAGTGCATTGGGCCCTAAGTGGGCTTCGGCGAATTTGGGCTTGGCGAAACACCTTGTTTCGTCAAGGTTGGGTTGACGAATCAAGCCCCCATTTCATCAAGCTTTGGGTTGGCGAGATACATGTGATTCGTCGGGTCGTTCTTGGCGAATCACAACTCTGATTCGGTAAAAGTCTAAGTGTTCTGTATTAATCTATGTGATAGGTTTTCAACAACAATAACTCACGTATATACATAATCATAACACATTTCATTAACACATAACATGCTTGGTTACAAGCCAAACAAATCAACAACTACCAGTCAAAGTCAATGGTCAAGGTCAACGTGCATTAAATACAAAGTGAAAGTCAAAAGTTCGAGTTGTCACATTATCCCCAACTTGAAAGAAATTTCGTCCCGAAATTTGGTACGTGTACTTACTGAGGAAGCTAGATAGGTTGCATCGTTCACTGGTTTTTCTGGGGTGTCACATCCTCCCCCCGTTGATCTGGAATTTCGTCCCGAAATTCCGTGGTAGTAGCTTCAGCCTCAGTAGTGGTTGTATTGGTTCCGAATAACTGGGGATATTTTTCTGTCATTTGGTCTTCGCGTTCCCAGGTGTACTCTGGGCCACGACGGGAGTTCCAACGAACTCGAACAAGAGGGATTCTCTTGTTTTTGAGGACCTTAACATCCCGGTCCGTGATTTCAACTGGCTCCTCGACGAACTGCAACCGCTCATCGATAGTGAGTTCCTTGAAAGGAACTATGAGGGTCTCATCTGACAGGCACTTCTTCAGATTCGACACGTGAAAAACATTGTGAACTGCACCGAGTTCAGCTGGTAAGTTTAGCTTGTAGGCCACTATGCCTATTTTCTCAATGATCTCGAACGGTCTGACATATCGCGGATTTAATTTGCCCCGTTTGCCAAAACGAACCACACCCTTCCAGGGTGAGACTTTAAGTAAAACCCGGTCCCCGACCTGAAATTCCAAAGGCTTTCTACGCTTGTCCGCGTAGGCTTTCTGACGGTCGCGTGCTGCCGCCATGCGTTGTCGTATCTGTGCAATCTTTTCTGTGGCGTCCACTACAATCTCTGGACCCGTGATCTGACTATCCCCCACCTCTACCCAACAGAGAGGTGACCGGCATTTACGTCCGTACAATGCCTCGAATGGAGCGGCTTGTATGCTGGTGTGATAACTGTTATTGTATGAAAACTCCACCAAAGGGAGATGCTTTTCCCAGCCGTTGCCGAAATCAATAACACATGCCCGAAGCATGTCTTCAAGAGTTTGGATCGTTCGCTCAGACTGCCCATCCGTCTGAGGGTGATACGCTGTGCTCATGTCTAACCGTGAGCCGAAAGATTTGTGCATCGCTTGCCATAGCTCTGACGTGAATCGTGCATCCCGATCCGAAATGATGGATGTGGGCACCCCGTGCCTCGAAACAACTTCTTTAAGATAGACATCTGCGAGAGTGGAGAACTTATCCGTTTCCTTTATAGCCAGAAAGTGTGCAGACTTGGTGAGTCGATCCACGATCACTCATATGGTATCATTCCCCCGCTGGGATCTAGGTAAGCCCGTAACGAAATCCATGGAAATTTCTTCCCATTTCCATTGCGGTATCTTAGGTTGCTGAAGTAGGCCCGCTGGTTTCTGATACTCCACTTTGACCTTTGCACATGTCAAACACTTGCCGACGTAAGTAGCGATGTGGGCCTTCATACTAGGCCACCAGTATGTAGTTCTGATGTCGTGGTACATTTTATCCGACCATGGGTGTACCGAGTAGCGAGACTTGTGTGCTTCATCCATTACAAGCTCTCGTAAACCGCCATAGAGTGGGACCCAAATACGCCCCGTTACATAGTAGGCGCCGTCTTCCTTTTGTTCCATTCGTTGCCTTGAGCCGCGTAAGGCTTCAGCCTTGACGTTTTCGGGTTTCAATGCTTCGATCTGAGCAGTTCGTATCTGTGCAGGAAGACTGGACTGAATAGTGAGCTGCAAAGCTCGTACGCGCCTAGGTAGAGTGTCTTTCCGGCTGAGAGCGTCAGCCACCACATTGGCTTTGCCTGGATGGTACTTGATGGCGCATTCGTAATCGTTCAGTAGTTCGACCCATCTTCGTTGACGCATGTTCAAATCCTTTTGCTTAAGGATATGCTCGAGACACCTGTGATCGGTGTAAATCGTGCACCTGGTACCGTACAGGTAGTGTCGCCATATCTTAAGCGCGAAAACAACAGCTCCCAGCTCTAAATCGTGCGTCGTGTAGTTCCGTTCGTGAACCTTGAGTTGACGAGAAGCGTAAGCAATAACCTTATCCCGTTGCATCAATACGCAACCAAGACCCTGTATCGATGCGTCATAATAAACCACGAAGTCATCTGTGCCCTCCGGCAATGAGAGAATAGGTGCGCTGCAAAGCCTATCCTTTAGGTACTGAAAAGCGGTCTCTTGGGAATCTCCCCAACGGTAGGTGACACCTTTCTGTGTCAGTAGTGTGAGCGGCTATGCGATCTTGGAGAAGTCTTTGATAAACCGTCTGTAGTAACCCGCCAAACCCAAGAATTGGCGTATTTCCGTTGGTGTACGCGGTGCAGGCCAGTTCCTGATCGAATCTACTTTGGATGGATCGACATGAATCCCATCCCTGTTCACCACATGGCCTAAGAAGTGGACTTCACGAAGCCAGAAGTCGCATTTTGAAAACTTTGCGTACAGTTGTTCCTTTCGAAGAAGTTCCAAGATCAATCGCAGATGATGTTCGTGCTCCTCCTGACTCTTGGAGTAAATCAGTATGTCATCGATGAAGACAATCACAAACTTGTCTAAGTGCGGCTTGCACACCCTGTTCATCAGGTCCATAAATACGGCAGGCGCGTTCGTTAGCCCGAATGGCATGACTAGAAACTCGTAGTGACCGTAGCGAGTTCTGAAAGCGGTTTTGGAGACGTCCTCATCCCGGACTCTCAGCTGATGATACCCTGACCTCAAGTCTATCTTGGAGTAGAAACTCGACCCCTGCAACTGGTCGAATAAGTCGTCTATACGCGGAAGAGGATAACGGTTCTTCACCGTCACCTTGTTCAGTTCACGGTAGTCGATGCACATCCTGAAAGTGCCATCCTTCTTTTTCACGAAAAGTACTGGAGCTCCCCAAGGCGATGAGCTTGGACGAATAAAGCCCTTTTCCAAGAGCTCTTGTAACTGCTTTGACAACTCTTCCAGTTCGGTTGGAGCTAAACGATACGGTGCGCGGGCTATAGGTGCTGCTCCAGGAGCTAACTCAATCTGGAACTTGACTTGGCGATGAGGCGGTAAACCGGGTAAATCCTCAGGAAACACCTGAGGGAAGTCACGTACAACTGGAATATCCTCCAGCTTCTTTTCCTTCGCTGATGCGTCAGTAACGAGTGCCAAGATAGCAGTGCGCCCCTTTCGTAAACATTTCTGCGCTTTTAAGAAAGAGATGATGCCAACCACAACACCACTCTTGTCGCCTTGAACTTCAAGAGGTTCCTGACTAGAACGAGGAATACGAATGACCTTTTCCTTGCACAAAATCTCTGCGTGATGCTGGGATAACCAATCCATACCGATAACGACGTCGAAACTACCCAAAACTATGGATATAAGATCAATCGAGAAGGTCTGACCAGCTAGAACGATGCTACAACCCTTGATTACATGTGCGGCTTCTACACTTTTACTGTTAGCTAGTTCTACTACATGTTTGGTGTTTAGGGGTGTTGGTGTACGTTTTAACAATTTACTCATTTTCAAAGACATATAGCTTGTATCAGCACCCGAATCAAATAAGACAGTAACGTAAATATCGTCGAGAAGAAACTTACCCATAACCACATTGGGATCATTCACTACGTCACCCCGACCTAGCACAAAAGCACGACCCCGAGCTTCGTTGCCATTGTTGTTGTTTCCCCCGTTATTGTTGTTATTGTTCCCGTTGCCCTGATTGTTGTTGTTGCGGTTCTGATTCTGGTTCAACTGAGGACAATCGCGTTTGTAATGACCTTCTGCTCCACACTGGAAACATCCCCGGTTTCCACGTTGTGGCTGCTGCTGCTGCTGTGGGTTCTGTGGAGCTGGTTGTTGCGGTTGCTGGTTCTGATTTGCAGGCCGTGGGCTCCTACAGTCTTTGGCCTCGTGACCCATCTTGAGACATCTTTGACAACGACCCTTGTTGCACTGGCCGCTGTGATGTCTGTTGCAGTTGTGACACTTGGGGTGAAACCCTTGATACCTTCTCTGTTTATGACCACCAGAGGATTGCTGACTAGGACTCTGGTAGTGGTCAGTCTTCTGCTGCTGAGCTTGAGACTGAACTATTGCTGAACCTTTGCTAGAATCCCCATCCCACTTTCTTTTGTTGTCACTGGGAGTAGCAGGAGTAGTGACAGCAGTAGTAGTAGCACTGATGCGTTTTGGCAGCTTGTTCTGATCCACTGCCTGATCGGTGAGTCGGTGGGCAAGACGCTGAATATCTTGAATGTTGTCGAGGTTAGCCGATGTAACATGGCTCTGAATTTCTGAGGCTAGACCCTTGAGGTACAACTCGATGCGCTTGATCGGAGGGTCTACCATGGTTGGACACAAGATAGCCAGTTCGTTCGATCGCTTCGTGTAAGCTTCTATCTCTGACCCCGTCATCTTCAAGTGATAAAACTCATCTTCCAGCTTGTGAATGTCGTCACGCGTGCAGTATTCTCGCTTGATGAGTTCCTTAAAATCGTTCCATGGGGTGGCGTTAGCAGCTGCCAACCCTAGGATCTGTACTTGCGCGTTCCACCAGGTGAGCGCAATCCCTTCCAACGTGCCAGTGGCATACTTGACCCTGCGAGCCTCAGGGCATTCGCACATTTCAAACACTGACTCTAGCTTCTCAAACCAATGGAGGAGTCCCACTGCCCCCTCGGTGCCACTGAAAGTACTTGGACGACAGTCCACGAAGTTCTTGAAAGTGCAGACAGGTTGCTGCGTGTGTTGACCTATTGTGTACGAATAGGACAAAGTTAAATACGAGAGTTAATGTAGGATCTAAAGATCCTAGTGTGAGTCTATACTGCAGGGTATACTACCTGCTTGAGCAGCTGCAAGTGCCGCAGCAACTTGAGCTTGAACGAGAGCCTCTAGCTGGGCTTGAGTCATGTTAATTCGTCCAGACATGATCTTCATAGCAAATGCAACATGAGTTAGAGAGGTTCGCGAATAGAGCGATGACAGAAGAGTGTAAGCACATAGGGGTTCTCATGTAACGACGTATAGTAAGCAATGTAATCTAGCATACTACGAGCAAAGTTCTAAGCAGTTCTAGCAAGCAGGTAATAAACATAAACCTTATTACCTAGGAGGTTGAGTCTTGCACGTGGAGCGAAGCGTCGTTGTGGATCGTTGAGAGCACTGTTCTGGTTATAGTCTGGTTTTAATAAAAACGTTTTCCCATATTAAAACCAAGTTCTCTATAACCAATGGCTCTGATACCAATCTGTCACACCCCCAAAATCCACCCGCGGAGTACCACCGCTTGGGAGCGTGACTGACCAGGATCAAGCCATCAATCATATTGAACATAGCATAATATAAATAAGATAGTTCGTAAAACCCAATTCAATATAATTGATGTTCTAAACCAAAAATCGTATCAATAGCGGAAGCATAATAATGTAAACCCAAAGTAAATCATAAGTTCGAATATTCGAAACGTTAAACATAGTGTTCATGATCTGTGCTCCATAATGACCCGCTCCTCCTTGTGCAAGCTCCATATGATACCTAAGGTCCTGCAAGGCATGCAGCAGAGAGTCAACAACTAGTTGAGCGAGTTCACAGAAGATAAGTTCGTAATAGTAATGAGTATGTTCATCTAGTTGGGGGCTTCCCATGCATGTATGTACTAATGGTGGGGGTTTCCCATTGCCTTGTATATAAATATTAATAGTGGGGGATTCCCACGTTTATCTTTACTAATGGGGGTTTCCCATTATGGTACTTACTAGACTATTTGCAACCATGTGTTCTTCTTAAACCGAGAACAGGAATACGCACAAGGTCACGTAGGATTTACGTGAGTGCCCTTCCCCGAGGACAGTGGTACGCGTGGGGTTTACGTAGGATTTACGTAAGTGTCCTTCCGACCCGGAAGACAGTAGTAGGTATTAGTTTACGTAGGTTTTACGTAAGTGTCCTCCCGACCCGGGAGACAATGGTAGATACTAGTTTACGTAGGTTTTACGTAAGTGTCCTGACTATCCTGAGGACGATGGTCTATAGTCTAGCAATCGCGTAAGTACGAGTAATCATCCATTTCAAATAATCCAACCCAATTCCCAACCCGGGAATCCCATGCCTTGGCTGTGTGAACTCACCTTGGTTTGCTCGGTATGCTAAGTATGTGCTCAAAGTAAATCAATCACGTCCTAGAGTATGCATGTACACAATCAGTTTGAATTCATACAGTTCACGTATAAGCATAATCAATGATCACCAAGTAGTACACATCACTAATCAACATCACACAAGTCATGCATAGTGTTTAACATCAGTTAGTTAACTCAGTTAACTCTTAACAGAATTAAATCAGTTTACTGTGCAGGTTATCCAAGTTGGCGAAACAGAGGTTGGCGAAACACATTAATTGGCGAAACACAGGTTGACGAAACACAATGTGTTTCGTCAACTACCCTTGGCGAAACACAACTTCTAATTCGCCAAACATCTTTTGGCGAAACACAACTTCTAATTCGCCAAACATCTTGTTTCGTCGACAAGTCTGCTACTTCATTATCAGTTATACAGAAACCCTAATTCTAAACGTTGACAGCCGTTACATATCACAACATATCCAGCAGTTACGACACTTATAATCATTCAGTCAAAACGACTCATGTAATCATGCGAACTCCTCAATCATTATCATCATCGATTAATCATTATTCCATATAAGCAGGTTAACTTTATCGTTCAATACATGCATCCAATTCAACTATTATCAGTTAAGTTAATCATCTACATTACTATCATCGGGATGGCAATATGATTCATCGATATCAACAAGATATACAATTTCATTCATGAAATCAAGGCAATCATGCAAAACCATACCTAGCATTAAAGAACATGAACTCAATTCGCAGACATCATCAACAAAGATTTTTGAACAATATACAAACATATATCGAGAAATCAACCAATCATGAAACCGATATAACAAACACGCACTAACCGAGATATAGCAAGGATGATTTGGGTCGTTCGAGAGAGCCTGGGAAATACAAATTGCCGTCACACAGGAGGGGTTTCTAGGGTTTACAGACTGATAAAAATGTGAAACTAAAACCGTTTCACGCAATAATACACAAAACAGTGCATTGGGCCCTAAGTGGGCTTCGGCGAATTTGGGCTTGGCGAAACACCTTGTTTCGTCAAGGTTGGGTTGACGAATCAAGCCCCCATTTCGTCAAGCTTTGGGTTGGCGAGATACATGTGATTCGTCGGGTCGTTCTTGGCGAATCACAACTCTGATTCGGTAAAAGTCTAAGTGTTCTGTATTAATCTATGTTATAGGTTTTCAACAACAATAACTCACGTATATACATAATCATAACACATTTCATTAACACATAACATGCTTGGTTACAAGCCAAACAAATCAACAACTACCAGTCAAAGTCAATGGTCAAGGTCAACGTGCATTAAATACAAAGTGAAAGTCAAAGTTCGAGTTGTCACACATCCTGGAAGTGATAAGATGTATCAAGACTTAAGAAAGATTTTTTGGTGGATAGGAATAAAAAATGATATAGCAGCTTATGTTGCCAAGTGTCTAACCTGCTCACAGGTCAAAACTGAACATCAGATCCCTCAGGATTGCTGCAATAGTTAGAAATGCCGGTTTTGAAATGGGAATTGATAACAATGGATTTTGTTACTAAATTACCCAAGACACGAAAAGGTAATGATACAATCTGGGTGATTGTAGATAGGTTAACCAAATCAGCTCATTTCCTACCAATGAAGGAAACTTTCAGTATGGAACAGTTAGCTAAGCTGTATGTAAATGAAATAGTTTCATTACATGGAATTCCTTTATCAATTGTTTCTGATAGAGATAGCCATTTCACTTCTCATTTTTGGACAAGTTTCCAAAAAGCAATGGGAACCAAGCTAAATCTAAGCACAACTTATCATCCTCAAACGGATGGACAAAGCGAAAGGACAATTCAGACAATGGAATATATGCTTAGAGCTTGTGTATCTGATTTCAGAGGAAATTGGGACGATCACTTACCATTAATAGAATTTTCCTACAACAACAACTATCATACCAGCATCAATGCTGCACCATTCGAAGCACTTTATGTACGAAAGTGCCGAACCCAGTCTGTTGGGAAGAAATCGGAGAAAAGCAACTATCTGGACCAGAAATAGTACAGGAAACAACGGACAAGATTATTCAAGTCATGAAAAACTGAAAGCAGCACGTGATCGATAAAAGAGTTATGCTGACAACAGGCGAAAGCCATTGGAATTTCAGAAAGGCGGTAAGGTATTATTAAAGGTCTCTCCTTGGAAAGGAGTGGTCAGATTCATCAAAAGGAGAAAGCTAAGCCCCAGTTATATTGGACCTTTTGAGATTATTAGAAGAATAGGACTTGTAGCTTATCAGTTACAACTGCCAGAGGAGATGGTAGGAATACATGATGTATTTCATGTATGTAATCTCAAAAAGTACTTAGCCGATGAATCACTGGTAGTGCCTCTTAAGTATATAGAGGTCAATGAAAAGCTTAAGTTTGTAGAAAGACCGCTACAGATTGAAGACAGGAAAGTCAAAAACCTCAAACACAAGAGACTAGTTCTAGTCAAAGTGAAATGAGATTCCAGGAGAGGACCAGAATACACGTGGGAGCTTGAATCAGAGATGCAGAGTAAATATCCACACCTGTTCCAGTAGACCTCGAGGACGAGTTCTAAAACAAGGTGGGGAGGATATAACAACCCTCCCAAAATATTTCCGACCCTCCTAATATATTTAGAATGTCCCTATACGCCTTAAAATACACCCCGTATATGAGAAATGGCCTAAAATACCTTTATATAATTAAAAATAAAATAAAAACAATAAAAACAAGTCTGTCACGGGCCACAACAGACTACCCTTGGTTCTACGCGGGCCGCGAGCAAGGAGACAAACGGCGTGACCCGGTGCCGCCATGTGTCGGACTCGTGTCGAGTCTAGCATCCGAGTCAGCCAAGCTAGGGCCTACCCTAGCTGGCATCGCGGGCCACGAAGCCCTCCTTGGTTTCCGTCGCGGGGCGCGACAAAGTGTTGTATCAGCACTGTAAATAGCCTCGATCGGATTTAGTTGAATTCGTTCAAAATTTTCGTATTCTCTCTCAAATTTCTGCAAAGCAAATATAATATCGGGCATAATACCTCCCTAAAATAACGAAGTTCTGCCTCGTTGTAAGTATCATAACCCCGGTTACGTATTAGATATGCTGCCTGATTGATCTAGTGCTCTGTAACGGCTGTCGAGGCTCTACCCGACGTAGTCATTGGAGTTCTGTCTCGGGGAGGGTATAACTAATGTAAATATTGGGTTATTATACTAACGCGTGTGCATTGTGTAATTAATAGATTATAACCAGGAAACCACAAAGGAAAACCCTAAAGTAGCAATGTGAGTAATCTCCTTTTTGTGAACCTTTTTGCAAACTGTTTTTATAAAACCTCAAATGTTTTACATTATATTAAACAGTGATTGAGTATTTGTATTCTACAATTATCGTCGGTATGTTGGAGTTTTGTTTACAAAATTTGTTACTACACTGTGAGTAGTAACATGACCACAAGTCGGGTTGACAGTACCGTGGATGGTAATTAAAGTAGAAAAATAAACAAATGCAATTGCGAGATCGCCCTCAATGTTGTAAACTGATAAAACCTGTCTTGATTAAATTGGGATTCACTCACCAGTATTTCCCACTGACAAAATGTTTTTAAACGCGTTTCAGGTAACAAAATGTGAAAGCCAAATAGAAGCTAGCTGGACAGCACTGAAGGCTTGGAAAAGTGGCTAAAAAGTTACCTAAATAAAGAAGATGTATTTATTTAATAAAATAGGGTTTATCCTTATAAATCTGTTTGTAACAAACTTGGGTTTTATCCCAACATATTTATTAATATTAAATGTGGTGTTTTACTCTGATAAAATAATTCATAACTACGGTCCTGATGTAAATTCTGCTGCCAATATTGATAAACATCGATACCACTGATACTGGCCGCAGCCACCCGTTCCCGGGTAATTAAGGGACGGGGGTTGCGACATAATTTTTGGTAAAAATTATATATTTAAAAATACTCTTTGGTGTATGATACTTGTATATTATTTGTATGTATTAATATTAGAGGAATACATGTCAAAATACTAAATACAATATACAAGTGAAAATACACAAATGCATATCATGAAGACACTTGAAAGAAAACAAGTAGAAAATAACACACGTATACATATACACCAATGTCCATAAGATACCAAAGAAATGCTACAAAAACGGATATACATAAATCATATCTATAACATATCCTTAAACGAATACACGGACGAGTGAAGAAATCGGACAACGGACGAGTCCACGAAAATATATTCTTACGAAATAATGTATAATTCAAGCCGACAAGTAAGACACATAATTTATTTCGGTAAATAAAAGAATATATATCGTCACCGATGACAAAGGGGCATAGCGTCATCACGAGAAGATTACTACGACACTTGGGCGTTTCGTTGACACAAGAAATATATATTAAACGATTACAACGATGTGTCTAAAAATATATATTTTTGACACCGAACTAATATATATTACTGGCGATAAAAACCCAGAAAGTTTAGAAAGTATAAAATTACTAACTGATTTATATGAGTATATCAATATACTTGAGAAACCATAACTTAGTAAAAGTAACAAGTGTAAGATTTCCCACTAAATGGACTCAATTAATTATGATGGGCTAGGCCCAATGACAAGATAACATGGGCTAGGCCCAATAACAAAATACATGGGCTAGGGCCCAATGACAAAATACATGGGCTAGGGCCCAATGACAAAATTCGTGGGCCAAGGCCCAATGACATTAATACGTGAGCAACGGCCCAATGACAAGAAAACTTGGGTTAAGCCCAATGACATGGGCAAAGGCCCAATGACAAGAAACGTGGGCTCGGCCCAATGACATGTGTTCGGCCCAATGACACACATGTGAAGCACGAGGACATGTGAAGGGCGAAGCCCGTTCACACATGATTCAATACATACAAAATGTATGTATACACTTATGAAATAAATACATATAACAATCCAGCGAACAAACTACCAACACTCTAGAAATACAAAGTTGTTCCAAAATGACAAGTAAAAACATAATGAGAATTCAAGATGAACAACTTGTACGAGGTCGGAAAGACCTAGTGTCTAATAAAGTTAGTACACATGTAGGTTACTCACACGGACGCTCACTTTCGATAGTACGATTGCACAGAACACAAACTAGTGAGTTCATATCCCTCCTTTCAATGATTTCAATTTTTTGTTTTTAAAACAATCGAGGGGAAATACATGTTAAAACTATGGGTATGTTAGCTATGGGTTTAGATGATAACACGATCAATGTAAGTAAGTAGGATGATGACATAGTAACCATTAATCACTTAGTGACCAAGGTGCAAAAGGTGTAGATCTATAGAGCTTGAGACGCGCTCCACTCTGGGTTGGTTCCATAGGAGTGCTTTTGTGATCCCAGAAATGTCAAAATTGTCTCGGTTTGGTTACGTACTTATGGTACATAATGTCAGGGGGCTCGCTACCCACTGATAGATCCTTAAACTCCATAAATGCTAATAACATACCATGATTACATTACCAGAATACAAAGATTTCATATGATAACAATAACTGCATGAACTCGATCAACTTCTGTTGACTTTTTAAAACTACATGTATTTCAGGAAACAAGTCTTGAGCCGGTGATACACTACGGGAAACGGGAAAGTTAATGACAACAATAGCCGATTTTGGAGGATTGCCTTCTATATCCCAACCTCGTATGCGCATATAAGGGACAAAACCTCAATATGTTTATGTTGAAAACAAACTTTTGTGTTGTGTAATATAACTTAAACTATGTCATGTTTAACGTTGTGAACGTTGGTGAACTTGAAACTATGTTGGAACACTTGTAATCTTTTGTTGAAATCATTATATCTATGGCATCGTTGTTAGTTTATATGTTTACACATTTGGATGCAATGATTACCTTTCTTACGTCACACACAATACGCTTTCGCTATTAGCAGGGTGTGACAAAACATCCCGTTTTTCGCGTACGTTGAAATATGCGTATTTTACTGTTTCTGTAGCAGTTTTGGGCGTCGGATGTCACGTATGACCAATCAAACACCAAAAATATTTAATATAAGTTAAAATACTTATATTTATTATAAAACATCAGTTTATAATCAGATTTAAAACAATTTTATAAAAATCACTTAAAAAGCCGATTTTTACCGTTTTTAACACATAGTTTCGTACCGAACTTTATCGTAACCATCCCAAATCATCATGACTTGATATTTTAACATAACACATGTTATCTACTGATCAAAACAATAATTTTACTCATGCATATGCAGGTCTCATGAATAGCACAAAAATCATGCAAACTCCACCCGATTTACTACTTTTCAAGCCACAAGTACAACATGCAAAGCTATCAAGTTTATGACATAATTTTTGTAACTTCAAAGTACATCATATAGCTTTATTTTACATGTTTATCTACTGATTCTAATGAATAGTTATCATATCACAACAATTCCATTTTATGATGATCATTAAATCATCCTACAAGTCTATGTACAAGCACTTTATGCACATTTACTTCAAAATCATCACACATGATTAATAAATATTATTCTTTCATTTAATATAACATATGACACATTTTTATCTCATTTCTTGTTCAATCATTAAATCATCATACACAAACAATCAACATATGCATCTTAACTATCATTCAAGAACATGCAATAACTTAAAAATTCACAAAGATGTCTAGTAATTTTCGGCCATATGCATGAACATATACTAACATTACTTCAAATAAAAAATCGTGATTCAATCATTCCTTTATATATCTAACACATTTGCATATAATCTTGTTCATTCAAACAAACATCTTACAAGTATTATTGCAAACAAAATATAAAATACAATCACTAGATACCCACACATATCACCACTTTTTATTTGATTAAAACCATTTTCTTGTTTATTATATTCAAGTTTGTGAAGAAATTCAAGTATTTGAGAAACTTTCCATCATCATCATTAAAATGAAAGAACATAATTTTAAAAATAAATTTTATACCTTTCAAGATTATAAATGAGTTTTTGATGATAGTTTTTGTGTTTAGAAGCTTGCATCTTCTTAAAACTCCATGGAATGATCTTCAAACATTTGAAAGAACTTGGAAAAGGCTTAAATCTTTAAAGATGAAGTTTGAAGTTTCAAGTGGGTATGATTGTGTGTACGTTTTAAAGGATGATGAAATGAAAGAAAATTGTGATTATTCAAGTCTTGGAAGTTGTTATGCATGTGTAGGTGTTTTGTGATTGGACCACCTTCTTTGCACTCAGCACTTGTCAAGAATAGATGAAAGGTGGCAACGAAGAGATTCCTTTTGGTCAACACCTTTACTTCACTCTCACATGCACATGAATATATATACACATATATATTATATATTAGCTAAAAACAGGCATTTAACTGGCTACTAGGTATTTTATCTCGCGTTTAAATTGTGTTTTAAGGCGTTTAAAATTATTTTTATCGCTCTATAAAAATAAACTCGCCATAATATTACTGAATAATATTTTATTTGCCTACACTGTCTGCGTTGTCTGTATTTTGCAGTATACTCGTAGTATTGCGCAGTATGCGCTTAAACTCGAAAAATAGCGTTTTTAAGCGTCTTAATTAATTTTTCTTCACGAATATGATTAAAAATAGGATTTTAATCATAACGGAATATTTTTAGGATTTTAACATTATCCAGGAGGTCACCAACGTTCGTTTCGCATTTTATTCGTTACACGATAAGCGTTTATCTTATTATTGCCAACATAATTTTTAACATACTTTGGATTAGTAAACACATTCATAATTTCACCTTATTTACAAAACTACTGCCTTTATTTATTCATAACACGTGTCACACTAGTACGGTATGTACTCAAAATAGCCAGGTGTCACACATCATTGGTCAAGAATGTGGTCGGTCCGCTTATGACGCACTGGTGGGTGACTTAGGCGGACGATGTGGCGCAGGCCTCTCAAGCGCGCGATGGGTAGTGCAAGGGCGCGCGAGTGTGAATGGCGCAAGGCTTGGTGCGTAGCGGATTCCAAAGACGCACATGCCCAGTTAGCATGACGCGGGTGCTAGCGAGCCGGAACAACCACGCACAGATTTGCAGTAGTAATTAGGCGCACTGGTCTGCGTGTCGTGTGCATACGCGGGTTCCATACAGTGTGGCACACGGACTGGAGAGCCACTTCAGGTGCTCGTGCATGTCTGCAGCGGTAACAGAGCAATTGGTTGGACCTGGTCAAACTAGCTGTTACAACTCGTTTAATTCGTGTCATGAATGGAAATCACAGTTTTGACTAACCACTTAAATCTCTTTAATTAGAGATTAAAAATATATTAATTATCTTGTTTATTACAAGATTAATGATTTTAGTTATGACAAGATTAATGTCTTGTTTATGACTAGTTTAATGAGATTAATCTCTATACGTGTATATATATATGAACATGAGAATTCATAGTAAAGGACCCAAAAAAATCATCTTTGTTCCATGGAAATTTAGAGAAGAGCATTCTATAAATTGTTTTACACAACTTAAATTTTTCTACTTTAAGCACACTATATTACCCGGTGCT
Source organism: Helianthus annuus (assembly GCF_002127325.2). NCBI lineage: Eukaryota > Viridiplantae > Streptophyta > Magnoliopsida > Asterales > Asteraceae > Helianthus > Helianthus annuus. The sequence goes on from NC_035434.2 coordinate 90,189,903, forward strand.
ATCTCGGGCATGAGAGTCATCTCCGGCAGTACACATACTGTTTCGGTTGTTGTACCCTGGGAGACAGAATCATCTGAGAGGAGACGTGGAATTTGTTTTAAGGGCCCCGTGTCAAACATGATCCTCGACCAAAACCGTCAACGATATTTTGCTTGTCTTGCAGCGGAGTTTCGAACAATAAGGTGTGGTTGAAGTTCTTTCAAAGACATCGACTTGAATCAAGATTGGTACATGTATTTGTATTTTATTTATTTTCATATAGTTTTGTAACCGGATTGTAGTTTCATATTTACTACGAATAACGGATCTCTCATTATTATATATTTTATAATATATTTTAATAAAAAGTAAAACTAGTTCCTACATAATTCTTAGCTTTTAGTTAAGCTACTCATATTTACCACAAAATATTGAAATATTATCTATATATAATCTAAAATTTAGTTACATGTTCTCTTTTAAAATCAACATTTATGATGTTTTAAATGCGGTACTTAAAATAATATTGATTAAAATAATATATTACAAAATCATAAGTCCGCCTCCATCCACCTTATTCGTTTTAATTAGGGTTTTGAACATGGAAATTAGGGAAGCTGTGGAGAAAGCCATCGACTCTCAACCTCTAAAGCTGTGGAAGAAGCCATCGACTCTCAACCTCTAAACAAGATCCAATCGCAGGTACGATTGACATACGTATGCATCCAAATTTGTGTGAAACGAATGAAAAAGATTGGTTCTTTGTGTGAAACGATCCTGTTATACATTGAAGGGGAAGAAAACATGGAGATCCAATATTAGCTCCGAAGATATGCTCACCGAAGTTCCGAGCGATTCTCTGTTCTTCGTCGATAAATCCAAAGGTTAGATTAATAGCTTAATTACTTGGCTTAATTACAGCTTAATTACTTAATTACTTGGATATTAACAGTTTAATTACTTGGACATTATTGTAAATTGAACGACGCACGCCAGGTGTTTGTTAAAATGCTCGACTAAAAATTAAGTTGGATTTCGATGACATAATTAACATAAAAAATAAAGTATAGGAATTACAATTACAAAGTATATCATCTTTAACTTTTTAACTACCGATTAATCATAGTATGTGTTACAATAAACTTAGTATGTATGACTTGATAAAAAATTGTTAATTATAGATCTGTTTTAATCAAATCAGTGTTTGTTATATTGAAAGCTTAGTTTCAAAGGATTGGTTTTAGAGCAGGTAGTAATCGTTGATGATGGAAGTAAGGATGGAACAAAATCAGGGGCAGTTGACTTTGTGAGGAAGTATTTGTGCTCCTACGCATGAATCATGGCAAATGAGAAGGTATAAGAAAAGTGACTTTAGTTTATATGATTTGGTTAAATCATGCTTCGTCTTCTATATTTTTTTTTAATTTTATTCAAGAAAAGTGATTAACACTCATAGTTTTTAAGTTAGTAAGTTAATGGTGTTCAAAGAGTGAAGTTAGATAAAAAAAGGGAAAGGTATAAGTTTTATTTTTAACAGTCATACTTTTTAAGTTAGTAAGTTAATGGTGTTTCATGTTTTATTAGGGAGTTTTTTAGTTAGTAAGTTAATGGTGTTTTATGTTTTATTATTTTATTAATTATGGAAGTACTGAATTTATTTTGGGATTTAGAAATGTGTTAGGTGTTGGTTCAATATCTTTCTTTTTTTTCAATATTGAAATTGTGTTATTATATCATATTATTTCATAAGTAAGATTTTAGGGTTTTAGTTATGGATATTGATTAATGAGGCTATTTACATACCACAATTGCATGATCATTTAATGTGGCTGTTTACATACCACCACAATTTACGGTCGGATTTAATTGCATTGATTATTCACCGGTTTCTTTCTGGGAAGTTGAATGGTCTGAATTTCTATTATATGAGCTCCACCTTCCCTATTGTTGTAGGCCCATATTCATACTTGCTACTCTACTATCATGGCTAGCTCTCTTAGTGTGAATACATCGGGAATTGGTGTTGGCAACCAAATGGTCCTTGCTGACCTCCGTGAAGGGAGTACTGGCCCCATCACGGTTATGTTTTGCAGAAAGTGGGACGTCACAAGTGTCAATGGACGCTACATGAGCACCGACTACGTCGTCAGTGATATAAAGGTAACTCTCACCCTTTTAACCCCCGTACCCTTTCCATTTTACGAGTTTCATCGTTATTGAAAGTCTGCTGTTTTGTGTGCACAGGGAGGTGTGATGCATTGTACCGCCCGGAATAACATTGCACACTACTTCTTTGGCAAGCTCAAAGAGGGCGGGATATATTTACTCAAGGGTTTTATAGTCCAGAGCACCGATCAATACCGGATTCTAAAAGACAGCCCCTTTGTTATCGGGTTAAATGGCTCCACGACTGTTAAGAGGGTTGACGATGCCAGTGGTTCATTTACGCGCTACCCGTTCTTACTTACGACGTTTGAGGACCTCGAACCAACAGAGAGCAAGTATTTTGTAGGTATGTTTACTCTCCTCATGCTGGTGTAACGGTTGTTTGATTTTCTTATATAAAAAAATGGTCCAATAAAGGTTAGAGTAGTTATTGGTTACTAAGTAAACAGTCATGTTTGTAAATTGCATATTCCATTAGTCCCTGCACATTTATATTTGAATTTTGAATAGCAGCATTTACAAAAAAGAGTGTTAAATAAGTAGAAATGAATCTCTCACAACAGAATAATGCATGGATATTAAGTAATAATGACAAAATACAATAATTTTAGGATCAAAATGGAGATCATCATCATCGTACGTAGTAAATCTACCCCGGTAGAATCAAAATGGAGATAAAACTTATAATATTGTAACTAAATTTTAAGTTAATTTTGTCAATAATAGGATTAAACTTGTAATTAATTGTGTGTTTTAACTAGCTACTGATAAAAATATGTGGTCAAGCGTACAAGTAAACAGAAAACCCAAAAAACAAACCATATCCGTACGAGAAATAACCAAACGAATGGTGAATTCGGTTTTTAGTTCGGTCCCTAACCGTATCCGAATATAAATTCAGATACCGGGTTCCACAAATCTTGCTTATTCGGATAACCAAACTGAATGAAATCGAATAAACCAGATATTAACTGGTTCGATCAGATAACTGAACCGAATAAATTAGTTTATTCAGTTGAATTTGGCTCGGTTAGACTATTAGACACATTTCTAATTCAGACTGGTTCAGTTTTTGGTCAGGGCCAAAAAATATGCAAATCCCAATAAACAGATCCGAACCAATAATCGACTAATCCGATAACTAAAGGACATACCTAGAGAAACAGTGGCTTCTGCACTTTTATTAATGGGATGATTAGTTGACTTTAATCCTGAAATAATTCTACTGTCACTCTTTACTGGTTTTACTTCAGCATTTAATTTTAGAACCACTTGGCCCCAAAGACCCCGAATTTGCAAATCTAAATGACAAAGTTTTGAAGTTTCTTTCCCTGCTGGTGTAATGGTTGTTTGCTTCTCTTATATAAAAAACTGGTCCAATAATTGTTAGATATTATAATCTGTGTAAATCTATATTTAAAAGTGGTGTTAAACAAAAGAATGCTTATGTCTTGGATAAATGATTACGTTATAATTATTATTAAAATACTTTAAAAGCCCTTGAAAACAATAATGTTAGAATATGATGATTATATATGGCAGTATATAACTTTTTATATGGTTTATTAAAAGGATTTTTAATTTTTTACTGTCACCTACAAATAGTAAGTTATATACCTGATCAAATCAGTTTTAGCTGTATTAATAATCTAATGGTTGATCAACTTAGTTTTGAAAGTATTGATAATCTAATAGTTTCAACAGTCTTTATTATTTAATTATTCATCTAACTTTTGAATATTGTAAAATAAATACTGTGACGGAAAATAAAGTTACTTTATACAAATTAAACATATGTAAGAATTTCACCTTTTTATTCGTTTATCCAAGGTCTAATTTTAGATAGCTATAAATGTTTAGGGTTGGATGTGAATGTACACCGGACTTATTTTCGTTGCGCTGCAGATGTTATCGGATATGTTACTGAGGTGGGGCCGCAGTGTGTGAAAGCATCGGGTGTGACACCTGTGTCACTTCCATCATCAAACAAATACCAAACCAATGAAATATTGTATTTCATACTTGGGATTTGTAAAAATATGTGTATCGTTTGCACATATCAATTCTTGTCCGATTTCAATCTCTAAATCGCTTTTTGGAAGGTTATACGTGCTCTGATGCTTAAATATAACCAGTTTAATGCAACAAACACTCCGGAATAGTGAAATAGGCTTATCATACCTTAAATAACCTTTACATAACTTAGAAACAAGTTTTGGAGGGTTTGGTGTGTTGAAATCAAGTTTGTTTGATCGTAGGGACTAATTGTGTCAAACTGCAAAACTATACCAATTTGTATAGTAACGAACCTTCTGGAACTTGATCATAAGTTAAATATGCCCTAAATATCCCTTACATATCTTAGAAATAGGATTTGAGGTGTTTCGTGCGCAAAAATAAACTTTTGGTCATTCAGGGACTACAAGCGTCAAAAAGTGCACAAGTTTGCATTTTCGCTCATATCTTACGTTCTGAGCATATCCGGATGTCACACCCCCAAAAATCCACACGCGGAGTACCACCGCTTGGAGGCATGACTGACCAGGATCTTAACCACCAATCATATTGAACATGTAATCTGGTTAAATATAGCGGAAGCATTTAAGTAACCCAAACAATAATATTAATGTATGAATCATCATAAGTGTTAAAATAGCATTCACGATCCTTTGCCCACAACGACCTGCTCCTCCCTGTGCAAGCTCCATAATGTACCTAAGGTCCTGCAAGGCATGCAGCAGAGAGTCAACAACTAGTTGAGCGAGTTCACAGAAAGTAAGTTCAGTAATAGAAGTGGTATAGCAAGCATTGCGTTCGTTTATCTAATCATGCATCGTATTAGTTCGTTCATTGTCCATGTATAGTATTGGTTCGTATCGCGGGCCCTTTCGGCATGTATGCGAAGATTAGGGAAAGTTCTCAAGTATTCTAGACTATGTATATTTGTATCGCTGGCCACCCTGGCATGTGCGCGAAGTTTTAGCATGTGTAGTTCGCAGCCTTCCTGAGGCATGTGTGCGAAGATTAGTCATAATATCGCAGCCAACCCCTGGCGTGTGTGCGAAGATCAGTTCAAGTAGGTATACTAGTCTAGCTGTATCTCATCATTTACCATCCTCACCCTGAGGTCTATATCATTAAGTTCCATTAACTAAGTATGTACGTATAATCATCCAATCCCATTCCCACCCTGGGAACCCCATGCCTTGGCTGTGTGAACTCACCTTGGGTTGCTCGGCAGATACACAAAGAGAGAGAGAGAGTTCTTGAACTAACAGTGGTCAACCACGTCCTAACAGGGTTATCACATAAGTCAGGTTCGTATATAGCACGTATAGTGTATCACGTATAATCATGGCAAACACATACACGTATCAGCAATCCGTTAAACAATCTAAGTGTTCGGCCCAATCATAACCCGGCCCAATGACAATAATAGCCCATAACAACATATCAGCCCAACCAGATAAGCAGTCCAATTAGCAGAGATGTAAACAAGTCCAATTATCCGGCCCAATTAGCTGGGCTCGTGTCAGTGTGCAAGTCCAATTATGTGCACGTGCATGGTCTCGACTCGAGACTAGAGATCTCGAGTCGCAACAAAGGAGATCTCGACAGATGCATATCCTTCGAGACTAGGTGGTCTCGAGTCAGGTCTCGAGTCGCAACGGGGTTACGAGTCGCAACAGCTGGTCTCGGCTCGTCATGGTCCGGTTACGAGTCGCAACGGGACTCGCAACCATGGTTTCGGCTTGTGCTGTTGTGTGAGGTTCCGAGTCGCAACAAGACTCGCAATCTCGGTCTCGACTCGCAATCCGTGTGACTAACAACTTGTAACAGTTTCCATGTTTCATGCAATCAGTTATGCCAATCGATTATCAACTTCCATAATTCAAATCAACTATCAGTTTCCAATGAAACCTACCAAGTATTATCGATCAAACAGTATTCAAGAACATTCATATTATCATCAAGAACAATAGCAATTAAATCAAACAAACATGCAATCGGATTATCAAACCAGCCGATTTTAACTAACATGCACCCTAGCTTATGTGTAAATAAACCTGTTAATATGATTATCAATTCGTTCGAGCTATACCAACACTATCAGATCTATACATGAGCCGATTACATGAACATCATCAATCACATACAATAGCCCTAGATTATTATGCAAGAAACATCATCAACATGAAATCATATAACATCATGTATAAACAACCAACCATAAACACTAACCGATTCTAGAGTGTGCACGAGGGATGATCCGGTTACAAGGAACTTCGAGACTTGAGAGGGTCGGCTGCCTTGGGTTCCGATCGAGAGAGAGTATGTGTGTGCCCTTGGTTGTGGAAAGTGAGGAAAATAAAACCCTAATAGTTTTGTGTGTATGTATACGTATGAAAGAGGAGTGGGCCGAAACCCCACATGGGCTACCTAGTGGTCTCGAGTCCACTACATGAACCGAGTGGGTTTAGTAAACGAATTACTACTCGGTTAAAATAAACATAACACTAAATCACATAACCATGTAACACATAACATATCATGTATTCGTTCAAGTAACATAGTTCACGTGAGCATATAACGTTACACAAGATAAGTCTAGAGTACGGGTTGTCACATTATCCCCAACTAATTGGAAATTTCGTCCCGAAATTTGGTATGCACTCACTGAGGGAGCTAGGTAAGTTCAATCGTTCACTGGTTTTCCTGGGGTGTCACATCCTCCCCCCGTTGATCTGGAATTTCGTCCCGAAATTCCGAAGTAGTAGCTTCAGCCTCAGTGGTGGTTGCATTGGTTTCGAATAACTGGGGGTACTTTTCTGTCATCCTGTCTTCGCGTTCCCAGGTGTACTCTGGGCCACGTTTGGAGTTCCAACGAACTCGAACAAGAGGGATTCTCTTGCTTTTGAGGACCTTCACATCCCGGTCCGTGATTTCTACTGGTTCCTCGACGAACTGCAACCGCTCGTCGATAGTGAGTTCTTTGAAAGGAATAATGAGGTTTTCATCTGATATGCACTTCTTTAAGTTCGATACATGAAAGACATTGTGAACTGCCCCGAGTTCAGTTGGTACGTTCAGTCTATAGGCTACCCTGCCTATGCGTTCTATGATCTCGAATGGTCCGACATGCCGTGGATTTAGTTTGCCCCGTTTGCCAAAACGTACCACACCCTTCCAGGGTGAGACTTTCAATACAACCCGGTCCCCGACCTGTAATTCCAATGGCTTTCTACGCTTGTCCGCGTAGGCTTTCTGACGGTCGCGTGCTGCCGCCATGCGTTGTCGTATCTGTGCAATCTTTTTCCGTGGCGTCCATTACAATCTCTGGACCCGTAATCTGACTATCCCCCACCTCTGCCCAACAGAGAGGTGACCGGCATTTACGCCCGTACAATGCCTCGAATGGAGCGGCTTGAATGCTGGTATGGTAACTATTGTTATATGAGAACTCCACCAAAGGGAGATGCTTTTCCCCAGCCGTTGCCGAAATTGATAACGCATGCCCTAAGCATGTCTTCAAGTGTTTGAATCGTTCGCTCAGACTGCCCATCCGTCTGAGGGTGATAAGCTGTGCTCATTTCCACTGAGGTATCTTAAGCTGTTGAAGTAGGCCCGCGGGTTTCCGATATTCGACCTTGACTCCCGCACAGGTCAAGCATTTTCCAACGTACGTAGCGATGTGGGCCTCCATACTAGGCCACCAATATGTAGTGCTGATATCGTGGTACATTTTGTCCGACCCTGGATGTACCGAATAGCGAGACTTGTGCGCTTCGTCCATCACAAGTTCGCGTAGACCGCCTTACATAGTAGGCACTGTCTGCCTTCTATTCCATTCGTTGTCGTGAGCCACGTAAGGCTTCAGCCTTGACGTTTTCGGGCTTCAGTGCTTCTGTCTGAGCAGCTCGTATCTGTACTGGAGGGCTAGACTGAATCGTAAGCTGTAGCGCTCGCGCGCTTCGGTAAGGTGTCCTTCCGACCGAGGGCGTCTGCCACAACACTGGCTTTGCCTGAATGGTACTTAGTAGTGCATTCGTAGTCGCTAAGTAGTTCAACCCATCGCCGTTGACGCATGTTCAAATCCTTCTGCTTAAGGATATGCTCGAGACTCCTGTGATCGGTGTAAATCGTGCACCTGGTACCGTACAGGTAGTGTCGCCATATCTTAAGCGCGAAAACAACAGCTCCCAGCTCTAAATCGTGCGCCGTGTGGTTCCGTTCGTGAATCTTAAGTTGACGTGAAGCGTAAGTAATAACCTTGTCGCGCTGCATTACCACACATCCAAGTCCCCGAACGGATGCATCAAAATAAACCACGAAGTCGTCTGTGCCCTCTGGCAGAGAGAGGATAGGTGCGCTGCAAAGTCTATCCTTTAGGTGTTGTAGTGTGATCATGGCTATCCTTAGGTGCTGAAAAGCAGTCTCCTGGGGATCTCCCCAACGGTAGGTGACACCCTTCTGTGTCAGTAGCGTAAGTGGCTGAGCAATCTTCGAGAAATCCTTGGTAAACCGTCTGTAGTACGTGGTGCAAGCCAGTTTCTGGTCGAGTCTACCTTGGATGGATCGACACGGATCCCATCCTTGCTCACTACGTGGCCTAAGAGGTGGACTTCACGAATACTATGACGAACTTGTCTAGGTAGGGTTTGCACACCCGGTTCATAAGGTTCTTAAATACGGCAGGTGCGTTCAAAAATATCAAACCATCCATCAAAGCAAACATAAAGTATAGTAGTTAAAATAATCCATAAAACCCAATACGACTGATGTTCAAACCAAACTTTGTTTGAGTAACAGAGACATAATAAAGAAAATCCCAAAACGAGTTATAAATTCAAAGATTGTTCACAGCGTCTCCTTGTCCTAACACGAAAGCTCGACCTCTTGCCTCGTTGCCATTGTTGTTGTTGTTGTTGTTCCCGTTGCCCTGGTTATTGTTGTGGTTCTGATTCTGGTTCAACTGCGGGCAGTCGCGCTTGTGATGACCTTCTGCCCCACACTGGAAACATCCCCGATTTCCACGCTGTGGCTGTTGCTGCTGTGGGTTCTGAGGAGCTGGTGGTGGAAGTTGCTGGTTCTGATTTGCAGGTCGTGAGCTCCTGCAATCTTTGGCTTCGTGCCCTATCTTGAAACATCTCTGGCAACGTTCCTTGCGACACCTTCCACTGTGGTGCCTGTTACACTTGTTACATAGTGGGTGTACTCCCCTGTATCCACCCTGCTCCAGATTGCCAGATGATTGCTGACTCGGATTCTGGTAGTCATTTGTCCTGCGCTGCTGTGCTTGAGACTGATCGGGAACTGATCCCCTGCTGGAATCCCCATCCCATTTCCGTTTGTTGTCATTTGGTGTTGCAGAAGTAGCGGCTGGAGTGACTGTAGCAGTAGTGCTGACACGCTTAGGCAGTTTATTCTGATCCACTGCCTGGTCGGTGATGCGATGAGCGAGGCGCTGAATTTCCTGGATGTTATCGAGATTAGCCGAAGTAACATGGCTCTGAATCTCTGGCGCCAAACCCTTGAGATACATCTCTATGCGCTTGTATGGAGGGTCCACCATAGTAGGACACAGAACGGCCAGCTCATTCGACCGTTTAGTATACGCTTCGATCTCTGACCCAACCATTTTCAGATTATACAACTCGTCTTCCAGCTTGTGAATATCCTCACGCGTGCAATATTCCCTCTTAATGAGTTCCTTGAAGTCGTTCCAGGGTGTGGCGTTAGCAGCTGCCAACCCTAAGATTTGAACTTGGGCGTTCCACCAAGTTAGTGCTATTCCTTCCAGAGTGCCGGTGGCAAACTTGACCTTGCGAGCCTCAGGGCACTCGCACATTTCGAATACTGATTCTAGCTTTTCAAACCAATGGAGGAGTCCCACTGCCCCCTCTGTGCCGCTGAAGGTGTTTGGACGACAGTCCATGAAGTTCTTAAAGGTGCAAACTTGCTGCGCTGGTTGACCTATTGTGTACGAATAGGGCAAAGTTTAAATACAAGGGCTAGCTTAGGAATGTAGGATCTAAAGATCCTAGTGTAAGTTATGACTACAGGGTATACTACCTGCTTGAGCAGCTGCAAGTGCCGCAGCAACTTGAGCTTGAACGAGAGCCTCTAGCTGGGCTTGCGTCATGTTGATTCGTCCAGACATGATCTTCATAGTAAAAGTAATGTAAGCGAGAGTGGTTCGCGAGTAGGGCGATGACAGAAAAGTGTAAGCACGTAGGTGTTCTCATGTAATAAAGTCGTGTGTATCTAAGCGTAATGCGAGCAAAGTTCTAAGTAGTTCTAGCAAACAGGCAATAAACATAAACCTTATTACCTAGGATGTCGAGTCTTGCACGTGGAGCGAAGCGTCGTTGTGGATCATTGAGAGCACTGTTCTGGTTATAGTCTGGTTTTAATAAAAACGTTTTCCCATATTAAAACCTAGTTCTCTATAACCAATGGCTCTGATACCAATCTGTCACACCCCCAAAAATCCACACGCGGAGTACCACCGCTTGGAGGCATGACTGACCAGGATCTTAACCACCAATCATATTGAACATGTAATCTGGTTAAATATAGCGGAAGCATTTAAGTAACCCAAACAATAATATTAATGTATGAATCATCATAAGTGTTAAAATAGCATTCACGATCCTTTGCCCACAACGACCTGCTCCTCCCTGTGCAAGCTCCATAATGTACCTAAGGTCCTGCAAGGCATGCAGCAGAGAGTCAACAACTAGTTGAGCGAGTTCACAGAAAGTAAGTTCAGTAATAGAAGTGGTATAGCAAGCATTGCGTTCGTTTATCTAATCATGCATCGTATTAGTTCGTTCATTGTCCATGTATAGTATTGGTTCGTATCGTGGGCCCTTTCGGCATGTATGCGAAGATTAGGGAAAGTTCTCAAGTATTCTAGACTATGTATATTTGTATCGCTGGCCACCCTGGCATGTGCGCGAAGTTTTAGCATGTGTAGTTCGCAGCCTTCCTGAGGCATGTGTGCGAAGATTAGTCATAATATCGCAGCCAACCCCTGGCGTGTGTGCGAAGATCAGTTCAAGTAGGTATACTAGTCTAGCTGTATCTCATCATTTACCATCCTCACCCTGAGGTCTATATCATTAAGTTCCATTAACTAAGTATGTACGTATAATCATCCAATCCCATTCCCACCCTGGGAACCCCATGCCTTGGCTGTGTGAACTCACCTTGGGTTGCTCGGCAGATACACAAAGAGAGAGAGAGAGTTCTTGAACTAACAGTGGTCAACCACGTCCTAACAGGGTTATCACATAAGTCAGGTTCGTATATAGCACGTATAGTGTATCACGTATAATCATGGCAAACACATACACGTATCAGCAATCCGTTAAACAATCTAAGTGTTCGGCCCAATCATAACCCGGCCCAATGACAATAATAGCCCATAACAACATATCAGCCCAACCAGATAAGCAGTCCAATTAGCAAAGATGTAAACAAGTCCAATTATCCGGCCCAATTAGCTGGGCTCGTGTCAGTGTGCAAGTCCAATTATGTGCACGTGCATGGTCTCGACTCGAGACTAGAGATCTCGAGTCGCAACAAAGGAGATCTCGACAGATGCATATCCTTCGAGACTAGGTGGTCTCGAGTCAGGTCTCGAGTCGCAACGGGGTTACGAGTCGCAACAGCTGGTCTCGGCTCGTCATGGTCCGGTTACGAGTCGCAACGGGACTCGCAACCATGGTTTCGGCTTGTGCTGTTGTGTGAGGTTCCGAGTCGCAACAAGACTCGCAATCTCGGTCTCGACTCGCAATCCGTGTGACTAACAACTTGTAACAGTTTCCATGTTTCATGCAATCAGTTATGCCAATCGATTATCAACTTCCATAATTCAAATCAACTATCAGTTTCCAATGAAACCTACCAAGTATTATCGATCAAACAGTATTCAAGAACATTCATATTATCATCAAGAACAATAGCAATTAAATCAAACAAACATGCAATCGGATTATCAAACCAGCCGATTTTAACTAACATGCACCCTAGCTTATGTGTAAATAAATCTGTTAATATGATTATCAATCCGTTCGAGCTATACCAACACTATCAGATCTATACATGAGCCGATTACATGAACATCATCAATCACATACAATAGCCCTAGATTATTATGCAAGAAACATCATCAACATGAAATCATATAACATCATGTATAAACAACCAACCATAAACACTAACCGATTCTAGAGTGTGCACGAGGGATGATCCGGTTACAAGGAACTTCGAGACTTGAGTGGGTCGGCTGCCTTGGGTTCCGATCGAGAGAGAGTATGTGTGTGCCCTTGGTTGTGGAAAGTGAGGAAAATAAAACCCTAATAGTTTTGTGTGTATGTATACGTATGAAAGAGGAGTGGGCCGAAACCCCACATGGGCTACCTAGTGGTCTCGAGTCCACTACATGAACCGAGTGGGTTTAGTAAACGAATTACTACTCGGTTAAAATAAACATAACACTAAATCACATAACCATGTAACACATAACATATCATGTATTCGTTCAAGTAACATAGTTCACGTGAGCATATAACGTTACACAAGATAAGTCTAGAGTACGGGTTGTCACACCGGACATCCAAAAATTTATGTAATCTTTAAAATACTTTATTTTAGTGATTGGCATGATAAAATTCCATTCGTCGCTTAATTTGGATCGTTTTTGCGTTCGTTACGACTTCCGTCGTAAGTTACCGAACGACGCAACCGTACGACCAAACGAGCCGACATCCGGGATATTTTTTAGCACATTTCAAGTTCCCTATAATTTAACTTTATTTTAGAGCTTTAAAATGGGGTTAACGGGGCTTAAACGTGCCAAAAAGCATAAAATACAAGTTTGGAGGTGCAGGGGCCTGTTCTGCCAAAATTCAAACTTGCTGACCTGCAGGGTCCTTACGGACCGTAAGACCTACTCCATATGGTCCGTAAGTAGGTGCCAGTGACCAGAATTTGTTTTCCAGCTTGATCCAGCTGTTCCACACCTTAGCACCTGGTTTCTTTGATTCTATGTGCTTGTTTTGGATGCCCATGGTTTCACAAATCAGTGGGTGTGATGTGTAGGGCTTGGATCGAAACTCGGGTTTCAAGAAACGATCCTAGCGGTTCTAGAAATCCTATAAATACCCCCACCCTTCACTTGCAAAACTCACACTTGATTTTCTGAGATATCTCTAAGTTGAAGTGCTAATCACTTCATACCTGAGATTACTTGGGAAATCAAAGCTTGCGGGGACCTTTTGTAAGTATTCTTTCGTTCTTTTTATTCGTTTTTATCGTTAAAGTCAAACTGCGTTTGACTTTCTGCTTTGACCAGTTTATGGTCAACGCGAAGTTCGTTTGAACTTTATAACGGGTGCGTAATCACGATGGTTATAGTCCCTAGTGACTATACCTACTGATTACCACGTTATCTAGGCTCAGTGTTGATGCGTGGAATGTCTGTTGACTACGTCTGCATTATGTCTTAGGTAAAGATAGGTCAACATAGGAGCTTGAAAGTCAAATTAGGTCTTAATGTTGTAGTTTCGCTTTTATCTACATAGGTTAGAAGTAGTTCCGCTTATATGTACATATGGTTCCGCTCATGTGGTCATCAGGTAGTTCCGCTTATTTGTCACTTGGTAGTTTTGCTCATATGGACTGCCATAAGAGCGAAACCTACAGTCCTATAAATACCTGATGTGATCATTATTCGTGTACGTTGGAGCGGAACCTTGTCATTGCTTTTGTAACAAAACTCTGTCAAAATTGAATCCGAAAGCAATAAAAGAGAAGGAATTGAAAAGGAAAAGCTGTGTAACTTCACGTGCATTGATTCCGCCTTTGTATGTGAAGATGAACGTTCTCAACTGACTGTTTAGGGTCGGAACACAGTCCAACAAGTGGTATCAGAGCTCATCTATATATAATCTAAAATTTAGTTACATGTTCTGTTTTAAAATCAACATTTATGATGTTTTAAATGCAGTACTTTAAATAATATTGATTAAAATAATATATTACAAAATCATAAGTCCGCCTCCATCCACCTTATTCGTTTTAATTAGGGTTTTGAACATGGAAATTAGGGAAGCTGTGGAGAAAGCCATCGACTCTCAACCTCTAAAGTTGTGGAAGAAGCCATCGACTCTCAACCTCTAAACAAGATCCAATCGCAGATACGATTGACATACGTATGCATCCAAATTTGTGTGAAACGAATGAAAAAGATTGGTTCTTTGTGTGAAACGATCCTGTTATACATTGAAGGGGAAGAAAACATGGAGATCCAATATTAGCTCCGAAGATATGCTCACCGAAGTTCCGAGCGATTCTCTGTTCTTCGTCGATAAATCCAAAGGTTAGATTAATAGCTTAATTACTTGGCTTAATTACAGCTTAATTACTTGGATATTAACAGTTTAATTACTTGGACATTATTGTAAATTGAACGACGCACGCCAGGTGTTTGTTAAAATGCTCGACTGAAAATTAAGTTGGATTTTGATGACATAATTAACATAAAAAATAAAGTATAGGAATTACAATTACAAAGTATATCATCTTTAACTTTTTAACTACCGATTAATCATAGTATGTGTTACAATAAACTTAGTATGTATGACTTGATCAAGAATTGTTAATTATAGATCTGTTTTAATCAAATTAGTCTTTGTTATATTGAAAGCTTAGTTTCAAAGGATTGGTTTTAGAGCAGGTAGTAATCGTTGATGATGGAAGTAAGGATGGAACAAAATCAGGGGCAGTTGACTTTGTGAGGAAGTATTTGTGCTCCTACGCATGAATCATGGCAAATGAGAAGGTATAAGAAAAGTGACTTTAGTTTATATGATTTGGTTAAATCATGCTTCGTCTTCTATATTTTTTTTAATTTTATTCAAGAAAAGTGATTAACACTCATAGTTTTTAAGTTAGTAAGTTAATGGTGTTCAAAGAGTGAAGTTAGATAAAAAAAAGGGAAAGGTATAAGTTTTATTTTTAACAGTCATACTTTTTAAGTTAGTAAGTTAATGGTGTTTTATGTTTTATTAGGGAGTTTTTTTAGTTAGTAAGTTAATGGTGTTTTATGTTTTATTATTTTATTAATTATGGAAGTACTGAATTTATTTTGGGATTTAGAAATGTGTTAGGTGTTGGTTCAATATTTTTCTTTTTTTCCAATATTGAAATTGTGTTATTATATCATATTATTTCATAAGTAAGATTTTAGGGTTTTAGTTATGGATATTGATTAATGAGGCTATTTACATACCACAATTGCATGATCATTTAATGGGGCTGTTTACATACCACCACAATTTACGGTCGGATTTAATTGCATTGATTATTCACCGGTTTCTTTCTGGGAAGGTGAATGGTCAGAATTTCTATTATATGAGCTCCACCTTCCCTATTGTTGTAGGCCCATATTCATACTAGCTACTCTACTATCATGGCTAGCTCTCTTAGTGTGAATACATCGGGAATTGGTGTTGGCAACCAAATGGTCCTTGCTAACCTCCGTGAAGGGAGTACCGGCCCCATCACGGTTATGGTTTGCAGAAAGTGGGACGTCGCAAGTGTTAATGGATGCTACATGAGCACTGACTTTCGTCGTCAGTGATATAAAGGTAACTCTCACCCTTTTAACCCCCGTACCCTTTCCATTTTACGAGTTTCATCGTTATTGAAAGTCTGCTGTTTGGTTTGCACAGGGAGGTGTGATGCGTTGTACCGCCCGGAATAACATTGCACACTACTTCTTTGACAAGCTCAAAGAGAGCGGGATATATTTACTCAAGGGTTTTATAGTCCAGAGCACCAATCAATACCGGATTCTAAAAGACAGCCCCTTTGTTATCGGGTTAAATGGCTCCACGACTGTTAAGAGGGTTGACGATGCCAGTGGTTCATTAAAGCGCTACCCGTTCTTACTTACGGCATTTGAGGACCTCGAACCAACAGAGAGCAAGTATTTTGTAGGTATGTTTACTCTCCTCATGCTGGTGTAACGGTTGTTTGCTTTTCTTATATAAAAAAAATGGTCTAATAAAGGTTAGAGTAGTTATTGGTTACTAAGTAAACAGTCATGTTTGTAAATTGCATATTCCATTAGTCCCTGCACATTTATGTTTGAATTTTGAATAGTAGCATTTACAAAAATGAGTGTTAAATAAGCATAAATGAATCTTTCACAACAGAATAATGAATGGATATTAAGTAATAATGACAAAATACAATAATTTTAGGATCAAAATGGAGATCATCATCATCGTACGTAGTAAATCTACCCCGGTAGAATCAAAATGGAGATAAAACTTATAATATTGTAACTAAATTTTAAGTTAATTTTGTCAATAATAGGATTAAACTTGTAATTAATTGTGTGTTTTAACTAGCTACTGATAAAAATATGTGGTCAAGCGTACAAGCAAACAGAAAACCCAAAAAACAAACCATATCCGTACGAGAAATAACCGAACGAATGGTGAATTCGGTTTTTAGTTCGGTCCCTAACCGTATCCGAATATAAATTCAGATACCGGGTTCCACAAATCTTGCTTATTCGGACAACCAAACTGAATGAAATCGAATAAACCAGATATTAACTGGTTCGATCAGATAACTGAACCGAATAAATTAGTTTATTCAGTTGAATTTGGCTCGGTTAGACTATTAAACACATTTCTAATTCAGACTGGTTCAGTTTTTTGTCAGGGCCAAAAAATATGCAAATCCCAATAAACAGATCTGAACCAATAATCGACTAATCCGATAACTAAAGAACATACCTAGAGAAACAGTGGCTTCTGCACTTTTATTAATGGGATGATTAGTTGACTTTAATCCTGAAATAATTCTACTGCCACTCTTTACTTGTTTTACTTCAACATTTAATTTTAGAACCACTTGGCCCCAAAGACCCCGAATTTGCAGATCTAAATGACAAAGTTTTGAAGTTTCTTTCCCTGCTGGTGTAATGGTTGTTTGCTTCTCTTATATAAAAAAATGGTCCAATAAATGTTAGATATTATAATCTGTGTAAATCTATATTTTAAAGTGGTGTTAAACAAAAGAATGCTTATGTCTTGGATAAATGATTACGTTATAATTATTATTAAAATACTTTAAAAGCCCTTGAAAACAATAATGTTAGAATATGATGATTATATATGGCAGTATATAACTTTTTATATGGTTTATTAAAAGGATTTTTTTATTTTTTACTGTCACCTACAAATAATAAGTTATATACCTGATCAAATCAGTTTTAGCTGTATTAATAATCTAATGGTTGATCAACTTAGTTTTGAAAGTATTGATAATCTAATAGTTTCAACAGTCTTTATTATTTAATTATTCACCTAACTTTTGAATATTGTAAAATAAATACTGTGACGGAAAATAAAGTTACTTTATACAAATTAAACATATGTAAGAATTTCACCTTTTTATTCGTGTATCCAAGGTCTAATTTTAGATAGCTATAAATGTTTAGGGTTGGATGTGAATGTACACCGTACTTATTTTCGTTGCGCTGCAGATGTTATCGGATATGTTACTGAGGTGGGGCCGCAGTGTGTGAAAGCATCGGGTGTGACACCTGTGTCACTTCCATCATCAAACAAATACCAAACCAATGAAATATTGTATTTCATACTTGGGATTTGTAAAAATATGTGTATCGTTTGCACATATCAATTCTTGTCCGATTTCAAGCTCTAAATCGCTTTCTGGAAGGTTATACGTGCTCTGATGCTTAAATATAACCAGTTTAATGCAACAAACACTCTGGAATAGTGAAATAGGCTTAACATACCTTAAATAACCTTTACATAACTTAGAAACAAGTTTTGGAGGGTTTGGTGTGTTGAAATCAAGTTTGTTCGATCGTAGGGACTAATTGTGTCAAACTGCGAAACTATACCGATTTGTATAGTAACGAACCTTCTGGAACTTGATCATAAGTTAAATATTCCCTAAATATCCCTTACATATCTTAGAAATAGGCTTTGAGGTGCTTCGTGCGCAAAAATAAACTTTTGGTCATTCAGGGACTAAAAGCGTCAAAAAGTGCACAAGTTTGCATTTTCGCTCATATCTTACGTTCTGAGCATATCCGGACATCCAAAAATTTATGTAATCTTTAAAATACTTTATTTTAGTGATTGGCATGATAAAATTCCATTCGTCGCTTAATTTGGATCTTTTCTGCGTTCGTTACGACTTCCGTCGTAATTTACCGAACGACGCAACCGTACTACCAAACGAGCCGACATCCGGGATATTTTTGAGCACATTTCAAGTTCCCTATACTTTAACTTCATTTTAGAGCTTTAAAATGGGGTTAAAGGGGCTTAAACGTGCCAAAAAGCATCAAAAATCAAGTTTGGAGGTGCAGGGGCCTGTTCTGCCAAAATTCAAACTTGCTGACCTGCAGGGTCCTTACAGACCGTAAGACCAACTCCATATGGTCCGTAAGTAGGTGCCAGTGACCAGAATTTGTTTTCCAGCTTGATCCTGCTGTTCCACACCTTAGCATCTGGTTTCTTTGATTCTATGTGCTTCTTTTGGATGCCCATGGTTTCACAAATCAGTGGGTGTGATGTGTAGGGCTTGGATCGAAGCTCGGGTTTCAAGAAACGATCCTAGAGGTTCTAGAAATCCTATAAATACCCCCCACCCTTCACTTGCAAAACTCACACTTGATTTTATGAGATATCTCTAAGTTGAAGTGCTAATCACTTCATACCTGAGATTACTTGGGAAATCAAAGCTTGCGGGGACCTTTTGTAAGTATTCTTTCGTTCTTTTCATTCGTTTTTATCGTTAAAGTCAAACTGCGTTTGACTTTCTGCTTTGACCAGTTTATGGTCAACGCGAAGTTCGTTTGAACTTCATAACGGGAGCGTAATCACGATGGTTATAGTCCCTAGTGACTATACCTACTGATTACCACGTTATCTAGGCTCAGTGTTGATGCATGGAATGTCTGTTAACTACGTCTGCATTATGTCTTAGATCAAGATAGGTCAACATAGGAGCCTGAAAGTCAAATTAGGTCTTAATGTTGTAGTTTCGCTTTTATGTACGTAGGTTAGAAGTAGTTCCGCTTATATGTACATATGGTTCCGCTCATGTGGTCATCAGGTAGTTCCGCTTATTTGTCACTTGGTAGTTTCGCTCATATGAACTGCCATAAGAGTGAAACCTACAGTCCTATAAATACCTGATGTGATCATTATTCGTGTACGTTGGAGCGGAACCTTGTCATTGCTTTTGTAACGAAACTCTGTCAAAATTGAATTAGAAAGCAATAAAAGAGAAGGAATTGAAAAGGAAAAGTTGTGTAACTTCATGTGCATTGATTCCGCCTTTGTATGTGAAGATGAACGTTCTCAACTGACTGTTTAGGGTCGGAACACGGTCCAACAAGTGGTATCAGAGCTCAGGACGAGGAGTTCATACTACTACAGCTTGATTCTACCGAATTCTCTCATTTCTACTCACTTTCTCTCATACTTTTTCGATTTGAACTGGTTCCTACGGTTGAAATGGCCTGATTTTTGAGTATAACGTGTGAAACATACAATTAACAAACCCTAGAAAGATTCAGGTTAAAACACGGCTTAAAAATGGTAAAAATAAGTTAAAAACCTAGTTCCGCTTATTCGGACATCACAAGTTTCGCTCAAAATTACCTAGTTTCGCTTTTACGAACCTGATAGTTTCGCTCATACGGACGTATAGTTTCGCTCTTACGAACCATAACGTTCCGCTTATTCGTACATTGTGGTTCCGCTTATTCGTACATTGTAGTTTCGCTCATTTGTACATTGAGTAGTTCCACTTATTCGGACACTGATAGTTCCACTTATTCGGACACTGATAGTTCCACTTATTCAGACACTGATAGTTCCACTTATTCGGACACTTGCTAGTTTCGCTTATAGTGACATACAGATTTCGCTTATTTGTCACTTTCAAGCTGATTTCGCTCTTTTGTCACTATTGTTCAAAATTTCGAAAATTTTCTAAGTGGTTGCTGTTTTTGCAGGTACACTCAAGATGGATGATATATTCTTGAATCCATTCAGCGACTTATATGCATTTTCTGGAAATTCCGGAAAGGATGATACTTCATCAAGCAAAGAGAATGAGAATCCGCCAAATGCGAAGAAAAAGTTAACGGAAGCTTGGGAATCTGAAAGCGCCTTTGGAACCTTCAATAAACCTCCAAAGCTAATGGCTATCGAGGAATACAGTCGGTGGTCAAGAAAGTTTGAAGATTGGTTAATGGCATTCGCATTTCCCAGCTGGAAAAGTTTAAAAAACGGTTATGAAAATGGAAACAAAAATGGTGAAACGTTAAGATCAGCTGAGGAGATTGATTCATTTGTAGCTGAGCAAAAATGTGTAGCTTTGTTATTCCAGTCTGTCCGAGAAGACATAATCTCATTGATCGATTATTCAAATGCAAAAGATCTCTGGAAAAAGCTAGAAACGAAATGTCTAGGAAGTGCTGAAATTGTGAAAAGTAAAAAGAAACTTCTTAGGAAAGAATTTGATATGTTTAGCTGTTTAAAGAACGAGTCAGTTTGTAAAATGATAGAAAGGTTTGGTCATCTGAAGTTGGAATTAGCAAGACATGATATCAGATATCCTGATGATGAGCTTATCGACAAACTGTTCGATTCATTGCCTGACGAGATGGATTGGGGATATTATGCGCTGATGCTGAAAAACACTATCGAGCCTTCAAAGTTGACTGTGGATTTGTTGATTGAGAGACTTGAAAGTCACGAGCTGGAACTGAAAAAGACATACAAAGTCATTCACTCATCTTACCAGCAGAATTTGGATTTGTATTATCCAAAAAGCATGATGCCAAAAGCAACTTCTCCCAAAACTGCTTTTTCTGCTGAGAATGTGTCCACATCAAGCAAAGAAAGTCAAAGTGGTCAAAGCAGTGGAAATCACAGTGGTTATCACAGTGGATCTTCATCATCTGCAAGTCATTCTGATGCAAAGAATCGTTTTCAATGCAATATTGCAATAGACTTGAAGAATGCTCAGAATTTTGATGAGGAGTCGGCCAAACAGCAGATGATCTTCCTAGCATCGGTGTTGGAATCGTATGAAGGGTTAGTAGCTGGGAAGATAGGCAACACCAACTTAACAAAGGAAGATTATGATCAGATAGATCCTGAAGAAATGGAGCTGATCGATATTAGTTGGGCTATGGCCAGTGCTGTTCATCGAGCACAGCGTTTCATGGAAATTACCGGCAGGAAGACAATTGGTGGTCCATCTACCAAGTTGGGGTTCGATAAATCCAAAGTGACATGTTTCAAGTGTAAGCAGAAAGGTCACTTCAAGCGAGAATGCAGAAACGCATATGCTGATGAGTCGGAGAACCCTTTCAGAGATGATTACTACAAGAAGGCGATTTATCACCAGAATAAATCTGAGCCGCCTAGATTGAAGCAGGTTGAAGACAACAAAGAGAAATCTAGAGCTCTTGCGGTGATTTATGATGATGAAGGGTATGATTGGAGTAAAGAAGTTCTACCGGAAGAAGATGCGGTTGGTTACGCATTCATGGTGAAAA
This sequence comes from Helianthus annuus, assembly GCF_002127325.2. NCBI lineage: Eukaryota > Viridiplantae > Streptophyta > Magnoliopsida > Asterales > Asteraceae > Helianthus > Helianthus annuus. The sequence goes on from NC_035434.2 coordinate 90,211,687, forward strand.
ACGACGAACCTATTCCTTGGAAAGATAACCGAACTGAAGAGCAGAAGTATAGATACAGAAAAATGTTGGCAGAAAACAGAATTATTAGAATTTCTGGTATCTATCTGGAAGCGAGGAGAGCGAGAAGATGGGATCCGGACAGGGAGTGTTATCTTGATCCATATGGAAATATTGCGATCGATGATAAAACGCTTGATATTGAAGCCATAATCAAGGAGTACAAAGAAGAGGATGATTATTGGCAGAATAAATGGTGGGGAACTGGAGACGAGAAAGAGAAAGAAGAGAAAGAGAAAAAGGAGAAAGAAGAGAAAGAGAAAAAGGAGAAAGAAGAAAACGAGAAGTCAAAGAAGATTGATACTGGGGTTATTGACACAACGCAGGAGTTGACTGCTGAGAACCTGGGAAAAATGGCTGACAAAGTGCTGGCTGCTAAGGCACTTGAGGTAGTCTCTAACGCCGTGTCTGAGTCAAAAAGCTAGGTCAGTTCAAACTTGTCAACAAATGCGTCAGGTAAACAAATTGATGGAAATGTTGATTGCAAAAATTGCAACAAAGAGTGCAAGTTTTGTAATACAGTCACGTATCTCAACGGTAAGAAAGTTGAAGATCTGACAGCAAAGGTCAGAAGCATTGAGAATCAAATTCTCGATCGTGACAAAACAGTTAAAGCTTCAACTGAACGGATAAGAGAATTAACTAGCCAAATTGAAAATGATAAAATTGATCATGAAAAAGTTAAAAAAGAAAATGAAAAGTTAATTCTTGAAAACCGTCAGATTTCTGAAAAGTTTGAAAAACTCAAAAGCACAATGAAAGATTGTGATGATCGAAATGGTAAAACTCATAAAGAAAACGTTCATTTAAAAGCAGTGCTGAGAGTTAAAGAAGAATCAATCAACCAACAACTGGATGAAATCGCTAAACTGAAACTTAAATGTCAAGAGGCTGAAATTGAAAACGAGCGAATCCAGTTGAAGCTTAAAAGTTACAACTCTGCAAGCTTTGTTTTGCAACACATTGTTCCCAAACCTATCGGGAAAAACAAAGCTGGCGAAGATGTTTATTCTGATGGAACCGGGGTGGGTTTCCATAGAGTTCCACCGCCAATTTTGGATAATTACACGAAAAAGCAATCATGGTTGGTTGAAATTGGAGAAGAAAGTGAAGTTAAACTTCCGGAAAACATTAATGTCACGTTCACATCTTCCAATGACGATAGTGTCCAAAATGATATTGTAAAAGGTGTTGTTGAAAATGTGTTAAAAACGGATAGTGACACTACTAAGGAAGATGGGTGTTTTCTGGACAAATACATTCCGAAACAAAAGTCCAAGAACAACTCAGATGATGAACCTAATCATGTCATGTACAAAATGTCGGGATCGGATAAGTTGTTTTCGGATTCAGAGTTTCCGATTGAGAATGTTAACATGAACAAATTGACAAATGTTTTCAAGTTGGTTGAAGTTGAGTTGTCAGAAGTGAACAATTTGAGTCAAACAAAGAGAAAAATGAGTTTTGAGAAAGAAAAAGTGTACAACAAGAAATCTGTTAATCCACCGCGTTTTTATAATAACAAGAATCGAAACAATTGGTCGGGTGGTTATCAGGGGGTAAGCCGTATCAGAAAAGAAATGTTCCAAACAAAAAGTTTGTTGAGAAGAAAAAGTTTGTGAACAGTTTGAGTTCACTTGCTGATGAAAAGAAAGAAATTTTTTCAAAATCAAATAAAGAGTTCTTTGAGAAGAGAGCTTCACAGGCTCAGTCTGAAGGCATAAGTCGAGTGGCTGACACTCGAATATGCTTCATATGTAATTAAGTTGGTCACATTGCACGAAAGTGTACCAACGTGAAGCCTAAGACTGAAACTGTGAAGACTCAACAAAAGAAAGTTGAGGTGAAGGGAAAAACACCAATCGTTGTTGAGAAAAAGAGTGTGAAAAATGATAACATCAAAGTGAAAAATGATAACATCAAAGTGAAAAATGAACCTGTAAAGAAGTCGGTAACTAAAAATGACAAATTTTACAAACGGGTTGCATTATCTAAACAAGTTTAGAAACCCAAAACTGAGAAAAAGATTTCACCTTCTGAGGATTCAATTCAAGTTGATTATGATGCAAATTTTCCACCTCTAAAGGCTGAAAACTTTAAAATTCAAGTTGCGAGAGTTAAAACGGTCAAGGTTACACCTAAGGCTGATGAGGCCTGGGTGGACACCATGTTTAACTAAGCAGTTTGAATTGCCGGAGCTTCCTTGATCGCGAAGCAGGAATCGGCATTTTTTTGAAGTTGGTTAAGTCAAAGTTTGTTATGTGCAGGATCTTCCAAAACTTGTATCCAGATGGATCATGGATAGTGGAGGTTCAAGACATATGACAGGGAAGACCGCGTTGCTGTATGATGTCAGAAACATAAATGGAGCATACGTAGGTTTTGCGGGTAATCAAGGAGGAAGGATTATTGGTGAAGGAACGTTATCCAATGGGATTGTGCCGTTTGAAAGAGTTAACTACACTGCTGAGCTGGAGAACAATCTGCTGAGTATCTCGCAGATCTGTGACAGGATGTATACCACTCACTTCACTGATAAAGAATGTTTGATCTTGAAACCAGGATTTGTTATCCCTAAGGAATGGATTATCATGAGGGCACCAAGAGTAAATGATCTGTATGTGTTGGATATGAGCGTAGCTACTACAACCACGGGTCAGGCTCATTGTTTTGTGTCCAGAGCAACTGAAAAAGAATCGAGATTGTGGCACCGGAAGATGGGGCATATACATCTTAGAAAAATGAATCATTTGGTGCATAATGATTTGGTTACAGGAGTTCATGTCAAAGGTTTTCATCTGGAAGGGAGTGCATTAGCTGTGTAAAAGGCAAGCTGAAGAAAAAGTCACACTTTACAAAGCAAGTCAATTCAGTCTCAAGACCCTTGGAGAGACTTCACATGGATTTGTTTGGTCCGGTGAATGTCAAGAGCATTTCGGGAGATAAATATTGTCTTGTGGTTACTGATGATTATTCCAGATTTTCGTGGGTTTCTTTCTTGAAGACGAAAGACGAAACGTTTGACAGTTTAATGGCGTTGTTCAAGAAGATTGAGAATCTGTACCAACGGCGTATCAAAAGAATTCGAAGCGATAATGGTACTGAATTCAAGAACAGCAGAATGGAAGAATTTTGTGATGAAAGAGGTATATTGCATGAGTTTAGTGCTCCGTACACTCCGCAGCAGAATGGAGTCGTAGAACGCAAAAATCGGACGCTAATCGAGACGGCTAGAACGATGCTCGCAGATTCAAAGTTACCAATAAATTTTTGGGCTGAAGCTGTTTCCGCCGCATGCTATACGCTCAACAGGGTTCTCACTGTCAAAAAGTTTAACAAAACATGTTTTGAGCTGATCAATAATCTCAAACCGAATTTGAAGTATCTAGAACCGTTCGGGTCACCCTGTACAATTATAGAGCCTTATGGAAAGTTTGGTCCGAAGTGCATTGAGGGTATATTTGTTGGCTATTCAAGTCCTACGCGACGTGTCTTCATTCCAAGTGAGAAACGGATTATTGAAGCTGTAAATGTTGAATGTCAAGGTTATACTATGCCGCCACAAAGTCCAGGAGATTCATGGCGATATCATTATGACAAGTTGTGGGAATCGTTTGACATGATGGAAGAAGAAGAAGAAGATTTTTTGATGAGTTGGATATTTTGCGCGAATACGAGTCACAACAAAGGTTCCCAGCTGAGTATTCAAGACGACCATGGGAAACTTCAAATGACAATGAAGCAGGTCCGAGTAATGCTGGTGAGCACGATGATGTCCAACAGAATGAAGTTGCTCAAGATAATCAGTCAGATCAGAATGATAATCAAGAATCAGAGAACATGCTGATCTTTGATCATGGAGATTCAGATTCTGAGGGGGAGCAGATTCAGGATTCGAGTCAAATAAACCAAGTTGGTGAACAAAGTGCAAATCAAAATGTTACTAATCTGGAAGGTGATGTGGATGTTCCAAGCGAAGTGATGCCGCGAACTCTTTCTTATCATCCAGAGGAGTTGATCATAGGAGAATTGCATTTAGGCGTTCGCACGAGATGTCAAATAGACCAGGGCTTAACATGTTTTTATTCTACAGTAGCACCTTTACAAACTGAATTTTCATTAAGTTGTTTTATCTCGTAGATCGAACCGAGAACGTATAAAGAGGCGCTTACTGAAGACTCTTGGGTCATTGCAATGCAAGAAGAGTTGAGTCAGTTTGAAAAGTTGGGAGTGTGGAAGTTAGTGGATTTACCGGATGGTCAAAGGAAAATCAATACAAAATGGGTATTTAAGTGTAAGAGAGACGACAGAGGAGTTGTTGTAAGGAACAAAGCTCGACTCGTTGTTCAGGGCTTTACTCAACAGGAAAGGATTGATTTTACTGAAGTCTATGCTCCTGTGGCACGACTAGAGGCAATCAGAATTTTCCTTGCATTTGCGTCTTGGAAGAACTTCAAAGTATATCAGTTGGATGTAAAATCGGCGTTTCTTATGGGAAGGTCAAAGAGGAGGTTTTTGTCGGTCAGCCGCTGGGCTTTACTGACCCAATCCACAAAAACAAGGTCTACTTATTGGACAAAGCGCTGTATGGTTTACACCAGGCCCCGAGAGCTTGGTACGAGACTTTGTCTCAACACCTACTAGCCAACAGTTTCATACGTGGAAAAGTGGATGCCACTCTCTTCACTAAAGAGGTCGACGGTCATCTTCTGATAGTACAGATTTATGTAGACGATATAATTTTTGGGTCAACGAATGAGAAATTGTGCAAAGATTTCGAACAGGTGATGAAGCAAAAATTCGAAATGTCATCAATGGGGGAGATGAAATTCTTTCTGGGACTACAAGTTGAACAACTACCTGAAGGAATTTTCAGTCACCAGACGAAGTACGTGCATGATATTCCAGAGAAATTTGGAATGTCAAGTTCTACTCCAGCTGCTACCCCACTTGCAACAAATCATGGGATTCATCCAGATCTCACCGGAGACAGGGCTGATGAAACGTTCTACCGATCCATGATAGGTTCTTTGATGTATCTAACTGCTTCATGTCCTGATATCATGTACCCAACGTGCCTCGCAGCAAGATATCCATCTAACCCGAGAGCTTCACACATGATTATTGTGAAGAGGATATTACGTTACTTGAAAGGAACACCTACATTGGGGTTGTGGTATCCTAGAAAAGGTGACTTTACGCTCGAAGGGTATTCCGATTCGGATTTCGGATGCTGCAAAGTCAATACAAAATCAACAACTGCAGGATGCCAGTTTTTTGGACCTAGATTGGTTACCTGGCAGTTTAAGAAACAAACGTCTGTGGCGTTATCTACATGTGAAGCGGAGTACGTTTCTGCTAGCAGTTGCTGCTCTCAGATCCTGTGGATACAGCAACAGATGCGCGACTACGGTTTTCAGTTTCTTAAAACACCTCTTTTTGTTGATAATGAGGCCGCAATAAATATAACAAAGAATCCAGTACATCACGCTAAAACTAAACATATAGAGATTCGTCATCACTTTATTCGCGATTGTTTCGAGAAAAAGTTGATACGAATTGAGAAAATCCACACTGACGAATAGAAAGCTGATTTACATACCAAAGCTTTTGATAAAAATCAGTTTAAATATTTGTTAAAACTGAATGGTATGAAGCTTCTTTCGGTGTCGGATGGCATAATTGGCGTTGATGTGAGTACTGTTGCGGATGAAGATGAGAAACAATCTGCAATGGTTTGTCGATTTTTTATATGTTTTGGTATTTAGGGGGAGTAGATGTATATAGTTTATATTTTCAGAAAATACAAAAACAGTAAAAAATGCAAAAAATACAAAAACATGATAAAATCTGAATAAGAGCTTGTGTATAAAGGGAAAATGATAGTACATCGGCTAGACAATTACAGTATGCTAAAGAATTGTAAAGATTAAATGAGTTAAACAGTCTCACTAATGATGTGTCGATAGGTTTTCGCACATTTAGTAGATTTATTCGGGATAGAAACCTAAAATTTCAAACTTGTGAAATTCGTGGGGAACACTACTTGGATATATAGGTAACCCCTGAAATCTTGTTTGAAAGGTCCCATATTCTGAGATACTAGGTCTTTATACTCAGTGATATCTGGGGTATTATTCCGGGACTTCTGCTGTATGAAAGTACTGACCTAGTCCCCGAATAATACTTTCTGCAAATGCTTGAAACACAGCATCGCCCTCAGCAAGCTGATGAAACAATAAAATTGATAGTCGCTGCTGTTGTATCTAAAAGATCCTCTAAAGGGGACACACCAGAAAGTCGAAGCCGTCATCTCTCTGCGTATACGGAAGTATCGACCTGAGCTCTCACGGCCCTCGCATTTAACCCCTAACAGATATCATTTGTGGTATACTCACCTGTAAGACTGATTATCTGGGATTCTGGATACGGGAGTATATTCAAGAGGTGGGACACATGAATGAGCTAAGTTCATAAGACATCTAAATCATATCCTGAATAGATTGAAATCTGTGTGAGAATTTAAGATGGATCAGTATATAGACAATCGAGGTGAATTGTTTAAGTCTGAGTATGATATATAGCTTAACGGTGCTAGTAATTTGTCTGAAAAGCTGATATGATTCCCTGACACGCTCACCAAAAATAAGTTTGTATATAGTTTACTTTGTTTACTTTCTGCAATTTAAGTTTTCTGCATTTTATTTCTTAGTTTAGAACACATTATAAAATCCAAAAAGATTTTATTTCTGCTTTATTTTTGACAAACCAAAGTGGAGAGTTAATTGTTGGATTCTCGGAGATTGAAGCAGATGCAGGAAAGTTCTGAGCTGAAGAATGAGGAGAGCTTACTTTGTCAGAAATTGAGATGTTTTCAAAGTTAAAACAAGTTCATTAATTTGATGCTTGTTACATTTTTTTCAGAAAATGTTTGAAAAAGTTTTTTTTTTACAAAATCAGTCTGTATTGTCAAAAGATCAACCAAGGTCATTAAGTTGGACTTGGTAGATTAATTGAGTAATCAGGGTCATTAACTTGAACCTGAATACTTGAGTGGATTTCTAAAGCTAATTGATTTTGTGATTTTGTGAAAAGATAGTTTGTAGTGTTATTGGTTGAGTAACAGGTTTTTGGACTTCATTATTCCCAACGGAAGCTAATTGTCAAAGCTTGAACCAGATCAAGACCTCAGATTCTAGCATATTGAGAGGGGGAGTATGTGAAAGGGGGAGTCTGGATCAACAGTCCAAGGGGAGTTTGAAGATAGAGCTAGGTTGTGATCCTAAGCCTGTGAAGATAGAGTGCTTATGATAAGAACACAGAGAGTTGGAGAAAAGACCAAGACTGAAGACTCGGAGCTGAAAACTTCGTCAACATCCAAGGGGGAGTCTGTTAATGCATGGAATGTCTGTTGACTACGTCTGCATTATGTCTTAGGTCAAGATAGGTCAACATAGGAGCTTGAAAGTCAAATTAGGTCTTAATGTTGTAGTTTCGCTTTTATGTACATAGGTTAGAAGTAGTTCCGCTTATATGTACATATGGTTCTGCTCATGTGGTCATCAGGTAGTTCCGCTTATTTGTCACTTGGTAGTTTCGCTCATATGGACTGCCATAAGAGCGAAACCTACAGTCCTATAAATACCTGATGTGATCATTATTCGTGTACGTTGGAGCGGAACCTTGTCATTGCTTTTGTAACGAAACTCTGTCAAAATTGAATCAGAAAGCAATAAAAGAGAAGGAATTGAAAAGGAAAAGCTGTGTAACTTCATGTGCATTGATTCCGCCTTTGTATGTGAAGATGAACGTTCTCAACTGACTGTTTAGGGTCGGAACACGGTCCAACACTCAGTGACGAGTCGTAGTTTCGGCCAGAATACGTATTCTCGCGTATTTTGTAACCAAGCTGCCTTTAGGTATCAAAACCGGTTGTTTTGATACCAAACCTGTTTTCTAACTTTGTTAAACATGTTTCGACATGTTTAGCTCGTCACTTTTAGTTTAGTGCTTGTGTTGAGTCGTAAGTCAAGCGGACTAAACACCCGTTTAAACTTTCGAACACGACCCGTTTGGTCGATCCTTAGGATCCGACCAAACATGTTTAGTGACCATAGTTGCGTAGGGAATAACCTTCCGAGGTTATACCTTATGGTCACCTAGTTTAAGTAGTTGTATGATAAGTAGTTTATATGCCTTAGGTAAATTACCAAAATGCCCTTTTCATACATAATTGGTAATTAAGCATATGTAACCTAAATTTTTGTCACATAACTGATTATGTAACATATTTAAACATGTTTTGGCATATAATACTTGTCATAGGGCTAGTTAGACGTCTCAAACGCGCATTGCGCGCGCGACGCGTTAAAGTAGCGTAAGCTACCTTAATGGATCATAATGGGTCGAAAGCACTTACGATAGGTTTCATTTTAGTATGTAGGCCTTGTTAGACCATATCATATGAGTTCCCACGCTCATTTGGTTCACGAGACTCATACTATCCGATCTCCCGATTTAGGTCCGGTTTATTTATGTAGTTATCAATGTTAGGTGCCGTTTGATTCCGTGCTCCCTCTAGCTTGCTTGGTAGTTGTTCAAGACTCCTAAGCACTCTCAAGTGAGTACATAGTCCCCTCTTTTACTGTTTTCAACTGTTTTGGGGTGAAGCATGTGTACCTATCTGTTATTTTCATGATTTCAAAGTATAATTGATTATACATGTTAGTACTTATATTTTGACAAATTAAATGACTATCTATGGTTTAAACACTAATTTTTTTCAAAGATTATAAAATAAATTGTTGGAATAGTACTTATTTTTCTTCACCAGACCGGTTGGTAGTATGATATAGCGCTATAGGATTTGACACCCCATTCCTGTTGTTATGGAATGTCTGAAACCAATTTGTTGCTCCATCCAAACAGGGATTGCCTTTGTGGTATTTCTATAGTCTCAAAGGTGTATTTTGATGCACTAGGTCTGAATGAATTCTACTTTTATTTCACGTTTCTGTAAAATATATACACGAATACTTTCTGTTTTCTCTGTCTCATCTGTTAAATCACATTATTTTTGCATATTAAGTTATACTCCCAAAAATATAGTTTGATATGCTCTCATATGGGATATTGTACAAAAACCAACATATATTTTGTTAATCATTAAAACATAGTTTGATATGTTATTTTCATAATCCAAAGCATAGTTTTAATATGTTATTTTCAAACCAAAACATAGTTTAATATGTTATTTATAAATCCAAAGTATACTTTTAATATACTACTGAAAATTTATTATTTTTAACAACTAAAGTATATTTAATATACTATCTGTTTAACAATTGAGATTTGGTTAGTGTTTAGATAACGGGACGGGTGTAATGTGATGAAAACATGGTAGATACGCCGCTGGTACTTCTTATATATAAGTGTTTTCATCGCATTACATACCATGGCGTTATTTAGTACATTTGTGTTAACGGTTTTTGGAACTGAAATATATTCTAATATATTATTTATTCGACTTTCTTAAATCAAAGTATATTTTTATATATACTATAAACCCTTTTATCAAAATATTGTTTTTTTCAAACAATATATTTTTATACAAACTTATTCTACTTATTATTTAATTTCCTATGTATTATTATTTTATGTCATCTGATTTCTTATAAATGATTTATAAAAGAAAACCTTTTACAAGGATCATGACTACTTTTCTTAAACATTTTTCTTTAAACTCTTAAGTCATGAATCCTAAATAAAATAAAACCTATGTATCTCACAGGCATTTTTATGCTGACGTACCTATTTTTACACATGTTTCAGGTGCTGCTTTGTGATGACTGATGATATATGCTACACTTAGGATGCACTCGTGCCTTAGCGACTTTAAAACTTGAAAGATAATAGTTGCACTTATTTGGTTGTATTAAAACAATGAGTTCATTTATTCAATAAAATGAAACTATTTAATCCATGGTTGTGAAACAATGATTCTGTTACAACACTCCCCGACGTTTCCGCCACGTTTTGTTGTTTTACGTGGTTGGGGTGTGACAGAAAAGTTGGTATCAGAGCCAATGGTTATAGGGAATTAGGTTATTAGTAATGCTTTGACGTAGACTATAACCTTCCTAGGACCCTAACACAAGTTATCTTGTGTTTAGTTTAAAACAATACCGTCACTTATTCTTAGGTGACAACCACAATAAGAACACAAATTTCGTTTCCATCTTGAAAACTAATCATCTGTTCTAGGATGATTTATTATAAGGTTTTGAACCCTTTAAGTTTTCAAAATCCCATCAAGTTTGGTCTAAATAATTTGAACATGTGCAAACTGGAAGGGTGGGTGCCTATACCCTGAGTTTTCTGTCTAAGGCAAGAGTGTTCGTACAAATCCGTAGTATCGGACCAATCACTCTTACCTGGGAACTCTTGGGGTGAGTATCCACTTAGAGGCGAGCATGTCTTCGCGATACATTATTTATGACCCATTTACTTTGATTAATCACCGTGTGTCATTTGTTGCTTCGTAGTAACAAACAAATGACCACCATCTTTGCTTTCGTCAATTTTGTCTCATCTCATTCTTTTCGTCTAATCCTCTCACTTGTTTTCCTTCCTGTTTCCCCTTTTAGAATGCCTCCTCGGCGCGAAAATCCGCTCTCAAATGCCGAAATGGCATATATTCTAGCACAGCACATGGCTGGCGCACTCCCAAACATTATAGCTCAAGTGAACCAAGCCAATAACAACCAGAATGCTCCCTGTAATTTCCAAAGTTTCAATTCAGCTAACCCCCTCAAGTTTAGCGGTTCTGAAGGAGCAACTGGGCTCCTACAGTGGTTCGAAAGCATCGAAAGTACATTTCGTCATGTTCAATATCCAGACAATCGGAAAGTCGAGTTTGCATCCAGTATGTTTCAGAAGAGGGCTCTCACATGGTGGAATGGAATTATGAGGGACCGTGGTGCTGAGATCGCATTAGCACAAACTTGGGCTGAGCTTAGGGCTCTTATGACGAGGGAGTTTTGTCCTCGTCATGAATTAAGGGCTTTAGAAAGGGAATTTGATGACCTGAAGCAAGACAGCGGTGAGCATCACGCCTATACTGACCACTATGAGGAATTAAGCCTGCTATGTCCTACTATGGTTACACCTGTGGATAAGGCGATTGAGAAATATATTGATGGTCTTCCTGACCTAGTTCAGGATATTGTTACTGGCAGCAACCCTACTACTGTCAGACAAGCCATTGAATTATCTGCCACCTTAACTGAATCCCACATCAGGAAGAAAAAGCTTTTTCGAAAGGGCGACCCAAGACCATCCGACAAGACTGCTCCAGCTGAGCCAAAGGAAAAGCAAGTTGAAGGATCCAAGAAGAAGAAGTGTAAGGCTTCTCAAAACTGCGCCATCACTGCTCAAGAGAAACAGGTTGCACCAAACCAGCCAGCACAACCTTGCAAAAGGCAAAACTATGTTGGTACCGCACCTTTGTGCAACAAGTGCAACCGTCATCATCTGGAGCAGGAGCAGTGTCACAAATGTAGCCACTGTGGGCGGTTGGGACATTTGATCAATTTCTGCCGTTATGCAAATCAAGCTGCTGCAAACCCTGCTGTTGTTCAAGCACGGTTCCCATCAGGGTCATGTTATAACTGTGGTGACCTTACTCACTATAGAAACAATTGCCCAAGACTTGTTAACATACCTCCAGCACGTGGACGGGCGTTTAACATCAATGAGGCAAACGTAAACAATGATGCAGCAGTGAATAATTAGTGTTTTGTTATTTCCTTTGGTTGTTATCTTTTGACATTTCAAAACAATTCGGTTGTTACATAAATAAAGATTTGTTGTTTTTATTTCTGCAAAACTGATGCGATTGTATGAATGTTTGATGCAACCTTATGATGTCAACACAAAGACAAACTACTCGTGTGGTTCTGTCATTATTATGATCACTTGTGATTTCCCCAAAAACCTTAAATACTCGTTTCTTTTGAGAAACAAAGCCAAACTCCTGTTGAAGATCCTTCTATCTCCATAGATAGATTCTTAAAAATGATTAAAGTGCCAAATGAAATCCACGGATTGGATTCCTGGTGCGCTTTATTGATCCGTGTCTAAAGATAACAAATTAAAGATCAAGTTAACTAATTATGTGATTATGTGCTTATATGTTCTCTTATATTGTTGTGTGATCCATCCAAATCCTCGTAGAATCTTCCATATCTCATATGAGGGATTCATAGTAGGATATCGAAAGGTACTATCTTAAATCCTTAATGGACTTCTACGTTGTAGTAAAGTCCCTTGGGTTTTAAAGTACTATTCTATAATTGGACCCCTTGAGTGGTCTAGTTAAACAAATTGATTTGAAAATCTGGTTAGGAATATCATGTGATGATATAATTTAAAAGATCCCTTAAGTGGTCTATTTAAGGAGATCGTACGACGGTCTAGTTCAGAAGATCATGTGTTTATCTAGTTAAAAAGATCGTTCGTTGATCTAGTTAAAAAGATCCTTTGGTGGTCTAGTCAAGTGGCTTCATGTTTATTCAATTGATTTTTTTCCCATACGCATTATGAAATGAATTGTGCGAACTGTGCAATGAATTACGTAATTATGGAGGCCTACATAATTATGGAATTTAGTGCACAGAAACCACAGGAAGTTTTGTCATGTGTTAAGACCTATAGTAACAAGAGTAATGATACGGGAGAAGTCTTGGACTTTGACCGTGTCATTTTATCTTACACTCCCCAATTTTGATTTCAAGCACACACAAGTTTCCTATGATAAGTCTTCATGAGAAACGTTCTTCTATCCATAGTTCAAAACTCCATGTTTTGTTACTACAAGGACTTCACTTTGAGAGTTGGTAATTTCGCTAAGAATCCTAACCTGGCCTAGAGTTTTACTTAGGGTTCGAGGGATTCGTTCGAAAGCAAAACCATCACAATTGTCTTCACAAGTTTCCCCTAAAATTAAATTTCGGGACGAAATTTCCTAAAGTAGGGGAGACTGTGACACCTGTGTCACTTCCATCATCAAACAAATACCAAACCAATGAAATATTGTATTTCATACTTGGGATTTGTAAAAATATGTGTATCGTTTGCACATATCAATTCTTGTCCGATTTCAAGCTCTAAATCGCTTTCTGGAAGGTTATACACGCTCTGATGCTTAAATATAACCAGTTTAATGTGACAAACACTCCGGAATAGTGAAATAGGCTTAACATACCTTAAATAACCTTTACATAACTTAGAAACAAGTTTTGGAGGGTTTGGTGTGTTGAAATCAAGTTTGTTCGATCACAGGGACTAATTGTGTCAAACTGCGAAACTAAACCGATTTGTATAGTAACGAACCTTCTGGAACTTGATCATAAGTTAAATATGCCCTAAATATCCCTTACATATCTTAGAAATAGGCTTTGAGGTGTTTCGTGCGCAAAAATAAACTTTTGGTCATTCAGGGACTAAAAGCGTCAAAAAGTGCACAAGTTTGCATTTTCGCTCATATCTTACGTTCTGAGCATATCCGGACATCCAAAAATTTATGTAATCTTTAAAATACTTTATTTTAGTGATTGGCATGATAAAATTCCATTCGTCGCTTAATTTGGATCGTTTTTGCGTTCGTTACGACTTCCGTCGTAAGTTACCGAACGACGCAACCGTACGACCAAACGAGCCGACATCCGAGATATTTTTGAGCATATTTCAAGTTCCCTATAATTTAACTTTATTTTAGAGCTTTAAAATGGGGTTGACGGGGCTTAAACGTGCCAAAAAGCATAAAATATCAAGTTTGGAGGTGCAGGGGCCTGTTCTGCCAAAATTCAAACTTGCTGACCTGCAGGGTCCTTACGGACCGTAAGACCTACTCCATATGGTCCGTAAGCAGGTGCCAATGACCGGAATTTGTTTTCCAGCTTGATCCAGTTGTTCCACACCTTAGCACTTGGTTTCTTTGATTCTATGTGCTTGTTTTGGTTGCCCATGGTTTCACAAATCAGTGGGTGTGATGTATAGGGCTTGGATCGAAGCTCGGGTTTCAAGAAACGATCCTAACGGTTATAGAAATCCTATAAATACCCCCCACCCTTCACTTGCAAAACCCACACTTAATTTTCTGAGATATCTCTAAGTTGAAGTGCTAATCACTTCATACCTGAGATTACTTGGGAAATCAAAGCTTGCGGGGACCTTTTGTAAGTATTCTTTCGTTCTTTTCATTCGTTTTTATCGTTAAAGTCAAACTGCGTTTGACTTTCTGCTTTGACCAGTTTATGGTCAACGCGAAGTTCGTTTGAACTTCATAACGTGAGCGTAATCACGATGGTTATAGTCCCTAGTGACTATACCTACTGATTACCACGTTATCTAGGCTCAGTGACGAGTCGTAGCTTCGGCCAGAATACTTATTCTCACGTATTTTGTAACCAAGCTACCTTTAGGTATCAAAACCGGTTGTTTTGATACCAAACCTGTTTTCTAACTTTGTTAAACATGTTTCGACATGTTTAGCTCGTCACTTTTAGTTTAGTGCTTGTGTTGAGTCGTAAGTCAAGCGGACTAAACACCCGCTTAGACTTTCGAACACGACCCGTTTGGTCGATCATTAGGATCCGACCAAACATGTTTAGTGACCATAGTTGCATAGGGAATAAGGTTATACCTTATGGTCACCTAGTTTAAGTAGTTGTATGATAAGTAGTTTATATGCCTTAGGTAAATTACCAAAATGCCCTTTTCATATATAATTGGTAATTAAGCATATGTAACCTAAATTTTTGTCACATAACTGATTATGTAACATATTTAAACATGTTCTGGCATATAATACTGGTCATAGGGCTAGTTAGACGTCTCGAACACGCATTGCGCGCGCGACGCGTTAAAGTAGCGTAAGCTACCTTAATGGATCATAATGGGTCGAAAGCACTTACGATAGGTTTCATTTTAGTATGTAGGCCTTGTTAGACCATATCATATGAGTTCCCACGCTCATTTGGTTCACGAGACCTCATACTATCCGATCTCCCGATTTAGGTCCGGTTTATTTATGTAGTTATCAATGTTAGGTGCCGTTTGATTCCGTGCTCCCTCTAGCTTGTTGGTAGTTGTTCAAGACTCCTAAGCACTCTCAAGTGAGTACATAGTCCCCTCTTTTACTGTTTTCAACTGTTTTGGGGTGAAGCATGTGTACCTATCTGTTATTTTCATGATTTCAAAGTATAATTGATTATACATGTTAGTACTTATCTTTTGACAAACTAAATGACTATCTATGGTTTAAACACTAATTTTTTTCAAAGATTATAAAATAAATTGTTGGAATAGTACTGTCACACCCCCAAAATCCACACGCGGAGTACCACCGCTTGGAGGCGTGACATGACCAGGATCAAGCCATCAATCATATCAACCATAGCATTTAATAATAAAAGTAGATAAAGTGAATCATCACGACATGATTGATGTTCAAAACCAAAATTTGTTTAAGTAGCGGAAGCATAATAATGAAAACCCAAAATAAGTTATAAGTTCAAATATCGTTCACGATCCGTATCCCACAGCGACCTGCTCCTCCCTGTGCAAGCTCCATAATGTACCTAAGATCCTGCAAGGCATGCAGCAGATAATCAACAACTAGTTGAGCGAGTTCACAGAAAGTAAGTTCATAACAGTAATGCGTAAGTTCATCTAGTGGGGGCTTCCCATGCCTTGTATATATGTTACTAGTGGGGGATTCCCACGTCTAACTTCACTAATGGGGACTTCCCATTATGGTACTTACTAGACTATTTGCAACCATGTGTTCTTCTTAAACCGAGAACAGGAATACGTACAAGTTCACGCAGGATTTACGTGAGTGCCCTTCCCCGAGGACAGTGGTACGTGTGGGGTTTACGCAGGATTTACGTAAGTGTCCTTCCGACCCGGAAGACAGTAGTGGATATTAGGTTACGCAGGATTTACGTAAGTGTCCTCCCGACCCGGGAGACAATGGCAGATACTAGTTTACGCAGGATTTACGTAAGTGTCCTGACTATCCTGAGGACGATGGTCTATAGTCTAGTGATTGCGTAAGTACGAGTAATCATTCCATATCAAACATTCCAACCCAATTCCCAACCCGGGAATCCCATGCCTTGGTTGTGTGAACTCACCTTGGTTTGCTCGACAGATACACAAAAAGGGGTTTCTTGAACTATGAGTGGTCAATCACGTCCTAACAGGGTTACCACACAAGTCAGGTTTTGACTCAAGTATTGCACGTATGTATCACGTAAGCTAGCAGATAACGTGCACGTAAAAATCATGGCAAACACGTAACATAAGTTAACTGTCATAACATATCCAACTTGTAAAACTAGGAGTCGGTCCAATAACCTCCGGCCCAAATATCATAACAAATCAATAATACAAATCTCGGCCCAATAAGATTAAACAGTCCAATAAGGTGCCCGTGCTCACAGTCTCGAGTCGAAACAGGGATGATCTCGAGTTGTCATGGTCTGGTCTCGAGTCGCAACATGACTCGCAACCGTGGTCTCGGCTCGTGCTGCTGTGTGTCGGTGTGAGGTTTCGAGTCGCAACGGAACTCGCAACCGTGGTCTTGGCTCGTGCTGCTTTGTGTCGGTGTGAGGTTTCGAGTCGCAACGGGACTCGCAACGCCGGTCTCGAGTTATCATGCTTAGGTCGAGATCACACGGTCTCGACTCGCAACCGTGTCAAGACTATCAAATTTGTAACAGTTTTCCTGATTTCATGCACATGATTTCCGTGATATCAGCTAACAAGTTTGGCAGTTTCACAATCCGATTAAACAACAATCAATTCAGAATCAAACATATTCAATCAGCCCTAATCATCATCTAATCAAGAACAATAACAGTTCAATAGCCTATGTAACACATATTCGGATCATGTGATTTACGAATTCAGGAACTAGCATGCAACCCTAGTACCATGCCTAAGAACATTGTCTATCAATTCATATGAACATGTAGCCGAGATTACCAACATACTCTGATTTACTTAGCACATAAACAAGTTACAATCCGAATCATATAACATAACAACGGGTTACATCTAGCATGAACACAACCACAAACACACTAACCGATTTGCATGAACATGAGCAATAATACATATGAATCATAATATCAATCGAGCATGAACACAACCATAAACACACTAACCGATTAATGGTAGTAAGAGGGTGATCCGAATAAGAGAATGATCTTCGGTTGCCTTGCCTTGTGCCGTCGAGTTTTAGCGAGAGAGAGAGAGAGGAAGTCTAGGGTTTGTGTGAGGATGATTTGCCAAAGTGTGTGAAAATTACTAACACCCTAGTGTTATACGTATGAGTTTAGTGGGCCGAAGCCCCCTTAATGGGTTGTCCATGGTCCGGATACAAGAGGTGCGGCCCAAGTGGGCTTGTGCGATCAAATGGGTGTTGTGCGATCGGTTTCATTAACATATATACACATTATATACACAACACACGTAGCAAATAACATAGCATTCATTTAAATGAAAGTATCACATAAGCACGTAGCGTTACATAAAGTAAGTCTAAAGTTCGAGTTGTCACATTATCCCCAACTAAAAAGAAATTTCGTCCCGAAATTTGGTATGCACTCACTGAGGAAGCTAGCTAAGTTGTATTGTTCACTGATTTTCCTGGGGTGTCACATCCTCCCCCCGTTGATCTGGAATTTCGTCCCGAAATTCCGCAGTAGGAGCTTCAGCCTCAGTAGTGGTTGCATTGGTTCCGAATAACTGGGGTACTTTTCTGTCATCCTGTCTTCGCGTTCCCAGGTGTACTCTAGGCCACGTTTGGAGTTCCAACGTACTCGAACAAGAGGGATTCTCTTGTTTTTGAGGACCTTTACATCCCGGTCCGTGATTTCAACTGGTTCCTCGACGAACTGCAACCGCTCGTCAATAGTGAGTTCCCTAAAAGGAATGATAAGGGTCTCATCTGACAGGCACTTCTTCAGATTCGACACGTGAAAGACATTGTGAACTGCACCGAGTTCAGTTGGTAGGTTTAGCTTGTAGGCTACCTTGCCTATCTTCTCTATGATTTCGAATGGTCCGACATATCGCGGATTTAGTTTGCCCCGTTTGCCAAAACGTACCACACCCTTCCAGGGTGAGACTTTAAGCAAAACCCGGTCCCCGACCTGAAATTCCAAAGGCTTTCTACGCTTGTCCGCGTAGGCTTTCTGACGGTCGCGTGCTGCCGCCATGCGTTGTCGTATCTGTGCTATCTTTTCTGTGGCGTCCACTACAATCTCTGGACCCGTAATCTGACTATCCCCCACCTCTGCCCAACAGAGAGGTGACCGGCATTTATGCCCGTACAATGCCTCGAATGGTGCGGCTTGTATGCTGGTGTGATAACTGTTATTGTATGAGAACTCCACCAAAGGGAGGTGTTTTTCCCAGCCGTTGCCGAAACCGATGACGCATGCCCGAAGCATGTCTTCAAGAGTTTGGATCGTTTGCTCAGACTGCCCATCCGTCTGAGGATGATATGCTGTGCTTATGTCTAATCGTGAGCCGAAAGATTTGTGCATTGCTTGCCATAGTTCTGACGTGAATCATGCATCCCGATCCGAAATGATAGAGGTGGGCACCCCGTGCCTCGAAACAACTTCTTTAAGATAGATGTCTGCGAGAGTGGAGAACTTATCCGTTTCCTTTATAGCCAGGAAGTGTGCAGACTTGGTGAGTCGATCCACGATCACCCATATGGTATCATTCCCACGCTGGGATCTGGGTAGGCCTGTAACGAAATCCATGGAAATTTCTTCCCATTTCCATTGCGGTATCTTAGGTTGCTGAAGTAGGCCCGCTGGTTTCTGGTATTCAACTTTGACTCTCGCACAGGTCAAGCATTTGCTGACATAGGTAGCGATGTGGGCCTTCATACTAGGCCACCAATAAGTAGTTCTGATGTCGTGGTACATCTTGTCCGACCCTGGATGTACCGAGTAGCAAGACTTGTGTGCTTCGTCCATCACAAGCTCTCGTAGACCGCCATAAAGTGGGACCCAAATACGCCCCGTTACATAGTAGGCGCCGTCTGCCTCCTGTTCTAATCGTTGCCTTGAGCCGCGTAAGGCTTCAGCCCTGACGTTTTCTGGTTTCAATGCTTCTGCCTGAGCATCTCGTATCTGTGTAGGAAGGCTAGACTGAATCGTAAGCTGTAGCGCTCGCACGCGCCGAGGTAAAGTGTCTTTCCGACTGAGAGCGTCAGCCACAACATTGGCCTTGCCTGGATGGTACTTGATAGCGCATTCGTAATCGTTCAGTAGTTCGACCCATCTTCGTTGACGCATGTTCAAATCCTTTTGCTTAAGAATATGCTCGAGACTCCTGTGATCGGTGTAAATTGTGCACTTGGTACTGTACAGGTAGTGTCGCCATATCTTAAGTGCGAAAACAACAGCTCCCAGCTCTAAATCGTGCGTCGTGTAGTTCCGTTCGTGAATCTTAAGTTGGCGCGAAGCATAAGCAATAACCTTGTCACGCTGCATTAACACACATCCAAGACCCTGAATGGATGCATCACAATATACTACGAAATCGTCCGTGCCCTCTGGCAATGAGAGGATAGGTGCACTGCAAAGTCTATCCTTTAAGTGCTGAAAAGTAGTCTCCTGGGGCTCTCCCCAGCGATAGGTGACACCCTTCTGTGTCAGTAGCGTAAGCGGCTGAGCAATCTTTGAAAAATCCTTAATAAACCGTCTGTAGTAACCCGCCAAACCCAAGAATTGGCGTATTTCCGTTGGCGTACGTGGTGCAGGCCAGTTTCTGATCAAGTCTACCTTGGATGGATCGACGTGGATCCCATCCTTGTTCACTACGTGGCCTAGAAAGTGGACTTCACGAAGCCAGAAGTCACATTTAGAAAACTTGGCATTCAGCTGCTCCTTTCGAAGGAGATCCAATATCAGGCGTAGGTGCTGCTCGTGCTCCTTCTGACTCTTGGAGTAAATCAGAATGTCGTCGATGAATACTATGACGAACTTGTCTAGGTAGGGTTTGCACACCCTGTTCATAAGGTCCATAAATACGGCAGGCGCGTTCGTAAGCCCGAACGGCATGACAAGAAACTCGTAGTGACCGTAGCGAGTTCTGAATGCAGTTTTGGATACGTCCTCTACTCGGACTCTCAGCTGATGATAACCACACCTCAAGTCTATCTTGGAATAGTAACACGACCCTTGCAACTGGTCAAATAAGTCATCTATGCGTGGAAGAGGATAACGGTTCTTCACTGTCACCTTGTTCAGTTCACGGTAGTCGATGCACATTCTGAACGTACCGTCCTTCTTTTTCACGAAAAGTACTGGAGCTCCCCAAGGTGAAGAGCTTGGACGAATGAAGCCCTTTTCCAAGAGCTCTTGTAGCTGCTTTGACAATTCTTCCAATTCTGATGGAGCTAGACGATATGGTGCGCGAGCTATGGGTGCTGCTCCTGGAGCGAGCTCGATTTGAAATTCGACCTGACGGTGAGGCGGTAAGCCAGGTAAGTCTTCAGGAAACACCTGAGGGTAGTCGCGTACAATTGGAATATCCTCCAACTTCTTTTCCTTTGCTGATGCGTCTGTAACGAGTGCCAAGATTGCGGTGTGACCCTTCCGCAGACACTTCTGAGCCTTCAAGAAAGAGATGATGCCAACGACAGCACCACTCTTGTCGCCTTGAACTTCAAGAGGTTCTTGACCGGAACGGGGAATGCGAATAATCTTCTCGCTGCATAAGATCTCTGCCTGATGTTGGGATAACCAATCCATCCCAATAACGATATCAAAACTTCCCAAAGCTATGGGAATAAGGTCGATCGAGAAAACTTGACCGGCTAATACAATACTACAACCTCTGACTATCTGCGTGGCTTCTAAACTCTTACCATTAGCTAGCTCTGCGACATGTTTGGTGCTTAGGGGTGTTGATGTACGTTTTAACAATTTACTGGCTTTCACAGAAATATAACTTGTATCCGCACCCGAATCAAATAAAACAGTAACATAAATATCGTCAAGGAGAAACTTACCCATAACCACATTGGGATCGTTCATTGCGTCTCCTCGTCCTAACACGAAAGCTCGACCCCTTGCCTCGTTGCCATTGTTGTTGTTGTTTCCCCCGTTGTTGTTGTTCCCGTTGCCTTGGTTATTGTTGTTGCGATTCTGGTTCTGGTTCAATTGAGGACAGTCGCGTTTAAAATGACCTTCAGCCCCACACTGGAAACATCCCCGGTTTCCACGCTGTGGCTGCTGCTGCTGTTGTGGGTTCTGTGGAGCTGCTTGTTGTGGTTGCTGGTTCTGATTTGCAGGCCGTGGGCTCCTACAGTCTTTGGCCTCGTGACCCATCTTGAGACATCTTTGACAACGACCCTTGTTGCACTGGCCGCTGTGATGTCTGTTGCAGCTGTGACACTTGGGGTGAAACCCTTGATACCTTCTCTGTCTATGACCACCAGAGGATTGCTGGCTGGGACTCTGGTAGTGATCAGTCTTCTGCTGCTGAGCTTGGGATTGAACTGTTGCTGAACCTTTGCTAGATTCCCCATCCCACTTTCTTTTGTTGTCACTGGGTGTAGGGGAGTAGCGGCTGAAGTGGTAGCACTGATGCGTTTGGGCAACTTGTTTTGTTCCACCGCCTGATCAGTGAGGCGATGAGCAAGACTCTGGATGTCTTGGATATTGTCGAGGTAAGCCGATGTAACGTGGCTCTGAATTTCTGAGGCTAGACCCTTGAGGTACAACTCGATGCGCTTGATCGGTGGGTCTACCATGGTAGGACACAAAATAGCCAGTTCGTTCGATCGCTTCGTGTATGCTTCTATCTCTGACCCCGTCATCTTCAAGTGATAAAACTCATTCTCCAACTTATGGATATCATCCCTTGTGCAGTACTCACGCTTGATAAGTTCCTTGAATTCGTTCCAGGGTGTGGCGTTAGCAGCTGCCAACCCTAAGATCTGAACTTGGGCGTTCCACCAAGTTAGTGCTATTCCTTCTAGCGTGCCAGTGGCGTATTTCACCCTGCGAGCCTCAGGGCATTCACACATCTCGAACACTGACTCCAGCTTCTCAAACCAGTGGAGGAGTCCCACTGCCCCCTCTGTGCCGCTGAAGGTACTTGGACGACAGTCCATGAAGTTCTTAAAGGTGCAAACTTGTTGCTGCGCTGGTTGACCTATTGTGTACGAATAGGGCAAAGTTTAAATACAAGGGCTAGTTTAGGAGTGTAGGATCTAAAGATCCTAGTGTAAGTTATGACTACAGGATATACTACCTGCTTGAGCAGCTGCAAGTGCCGCAGCAACTTGAGCTTGAACGAGAGCCTCTAGCTGGGCTTGAGTCATGTTAATTCGTCCAGACATGATCTTCATAGTAAAAGTAACATAAGTGAGAGTGGTTCGCGAATAGGGCGATGACAGAAAAGTGTAAGCACGTAGGTATTCTCATGTAATGGTGTCATGTGTATCTAAGTGTACTACGAGCAAAGTTCTATATAGTTCTAGCATGCAGGTAATAAACATAAACCTTATTACCTAGGAGGTCGAGTCTTGCACGTGGAGCGAAGCGTCGTTGTGGATCGTTGAGAGCACTGTTCTGGTTATAGTCTGGTTTTAATAAAAACGTTTTCCCATATTAAAACCAAGTTCTCTATAACCAATGGCTCTGATACCAATCTGTCACACCCCCAAAATCCACACGCGGAGTACCACCGCTTGGAGGCGTGACATGACCAGGATCAAGCCATCAATCATATCAACCATAGCATTTAATAATACAAGTAAATAAAGTGAATCATCGCGACATGATTGATGTTCAAAACCAAACTTTGTTTAAGTAGCAGAAGCATTATAATGAAAACCCAAAATAAGTTATAAGTTCAAATATCGTTCACGATCCGTATCCCACAACGACCTGCTCCTCCCTGTGCAAGCTCCATAATGTACCTAAGGTCCTGCAAGGCATGCAGCAGATAATCAACAACTAGTTGAGCGAGTTCACAGAAAGTAAGTTCATAACAGTAATGCGTAAGTTCATCTAGTGGGGGCTTCCCATGCCTTGTATATATGTTACTAGTGGGGGATTCCCACGTCTAACTTCACTAATGGGGACTTCCCATTATGGTACTTACTAGACTATTTGCAACCATGTGTTCTTCTTAAACCGAGAACAGGAATACGTACAAGTTCACGCAGGATTTACGTGAGTGCCCTTCCCCGAGGACAGTGGTACGTGTTTACGCAGGATTTACGTAAGTGTCCTTCCGACCCGGAAGACAGTAGTGGATATTAGGTTACGCAGGATTTACGTAAGTGTCCTCCCGACCCGGGAGACAATGGCAGATACTAGTTTACGCAGGATTTACGTAAGTGTCCTGACTATCCTGAGGACGATGGTCTATAGTCTAGTGATTGCGTAAGTACGAGTAATCATTCCATATCAAACATTCCAACCCAATTCCCAACCCGGGAATCCCATGCCTTGGCTGTGTGAACTCACCTTGGTTTGCTCGGCAGATACACAAAAAGGGGTTTCTTGAACTATGAGTGGTCAATCACGTCCTAACAAGGTTACCACACAAGTCAGGTTTTGACTCAAGTATTGCACGTATGTATCACGTAAGCTAGCAGATAACGTGCACGTAAAAATCATGGCAAACACGTAACATAAGTTAACTGTCATAACATATCCAACTTGTAAAACTAGGAGTCGGTCCAATAACCTCCAGCCCAAATATCATAACAAATCAATAATACAAATCTCGGCCCAATAAGACTAAACAGTCCAATAAGGTGCCCGTTCTCACAGTCTCGAGTCAAAACAGGGATGATCTCGAGTTGTCATGGTCCGGTCTCGAGTCGCAACATGACTCGCAACCGTGGTCTCGGCTCGTGCTGCTGTGTGTCGGTGTGAGGTTTCGAGTCGCAACGGGACTCGCAACCGTGGTCTCGGCTCGTGCTGCTGTGTGTCGGTGTGAGGTTTCAAGTCGCAACGGGACTCGCAACGCCGGTCTCGAGTTATCATGCTTAGGTCGAGATCACACGGTCTCGACTCGCAACCGTGTCAAGACTATCAAATTTGTAACAATTTTCCTGATTTCATGCACATGATTTCCGTGATATCAGCTAACAAGTTTGGCAGTTTCACAATCCGATTAAACAACAATCAATTCAGAATCAAACATATTCAATCAGCCCTAATCATCATCTAGTCAAGAACAATAACAATTCAATAGCCTATGTAACACATATTCGGATCATGTGATTTACGAATTCAGGAACTAGCATGCAACCCTAGTACCATGCCTAAGAACATTGTCTATCAATTCATATGAACATGTAGCCGAGATTACCAACATACTCTGATTTACTTAGCACATAAACAAGTTACAATCCGAATCATATAACATAACAACGGGTTACATCTAGCATGAACACAACCACAAACACACTAACCGATTTGCATGAACATGAGCAATAATACATATGAATCATAATATCAATCGAGCCTGAACACAACCATAAACACACTAACCGATTAATGGTAGTAAGAGGGTGATCCGAATAAGAGAATGATCTTCGGTTGCCTTGCCTTGTGCCGTCGAGTTTTAGCGAGAGAGAGAGAGAGGAAGTCTAGGGTTTGTGTGAGGATGATTTGCCAAAGTGTGTGAAAATTACTAACACCCTAGTGTTATACGTATGAGTTTAGTGGGCCGAAGCCCCCTTAATGGGATGTCCATGGTCCGGATACAAGAGGTGCGGCCCAAGTGGGCTTGTGCGATCAAATGGGTGTTGTGCGATCGGTTTCATTAACATATATACACATTATATAGACAACACACGTAGCAAATAACATAGCATTCATTTAAATGAAAGTATCACATAAGCACGTAACGTTACATAAAGTAAGTCTAAAGTTCGAGTTGTCACAAGTACTTATTTTTCTTCACCAGACCGGTTGGTAGTATGATATAGCGCAATAGGATTTGACACCCCATTCCTGTTGTCATGGAATGTCTTAAACCAATTTGTTGCTCCATCCAAATAGGGATTGCCTTTGTGGTATTTCTATAGTCTCAAAGGTGTATTTTGATGCACTAGGTCTGAATGAATTCTACTTTTATTTCACGTTTCTGTAAAATATATACACGAATACTTTCTGTTTTCTCTGTCTCATCTGTTAAATCACATTATTTTTGTATATTAAGTTATACTCCCAAAAGTATAGTTTGATATGCTCTCATATGGGATATTGTACAAAAACCAACATATATTTTGTTAATCATTAAAACATAGTTTGATATGTTATTTAATCCAAAGCATAGTTTTAGTATGTTATTTTCAAACCAAAACATAGTTTAATATGTTATTTATAAATCCAAAGTATACTTTTAATATACTACTGAAAATTTATTATTTTTAACAACTAAAGTATATTTAATATACTATCTGTTCAAAAATTGAGATTTGGTTAGTGTTTAGATAACGGGACGGGTGTAATGTGATGAAAACATGGTAGATACGACGCTGGTACTTCTTATATATAAGTGTTTTCATCGCATTACATACCATGGCGTTATTTAGTACATTTGGGTTAACGGTTTTTGGAACTGAAATATATTCTAATATATTATTTATTCGACTTTCTTAAATCAAAGTATATTTTTATATATACTATAAACCTTTTTATCAAAATATTGTTTTTTTCAAACAATATATTTTTATACAAACTTATTCTACTTACTTATTTAATTTCCTATGTATTATTATTTTATGTCATCTGATTTCTTATAAATGATTTATAAAAGAAAACCTTTTACAAGGATCATGACTACTTTTCTTAAACATTTTTCTTTAAATTCATAAGTCATGAATCCTAAATAAAATAAAACCTATATATCTCACAGGCATTTTTATGCTGACGTACCTATTTTTACACATGTTTGAGGTGCTGCTTTGTGATGACTGATGATATATGCTACACTTAGGATGCACTCGTGCCTTAGCGACTTTAAAACTTGAAAGATAATAGTTGCACTTATTTGGTTGTATTAAAACAATGAGTTCATTTATTCAATAAAATGAAACTATTTAATCCATGGTTGTGAAACAATGATTCTGTTACAACACTCCCCGACGTTTCCGCCACGTTTTGTTGTTTTACGTGGTCGGGGTGTGACAGAAAAGTTGGTATCAGAGCCAATGGTTATAGGGAATTAGGTTATTAGTAATGCTTTGACGTAGACTATAACCTTCCTAGGACCCTAACACAAGTTATCTTGTGTTTAGTTTAAAACAATACCGTCACTTATTCTTAGGTGACAACCACAATAAGAACACAAATTTTGTTTCCATCTTGAAAACTAATCATCTGTTCTAGGATGATTTATTATAAGGTTTTGAACCCTTTAAGTTTTCAAAATCCCATCAAGTTTGGTCTTAATAATTTGAACACGTGCAAACTGGAAGGGTGGGTGCCTATACCCTGAGTTTTCTGTCTAAGGATAGAGTGTTCGTACAAATCCGTAGTATCGGACCAGTCACTCTTACCTGGGAACTCTTGGGGTGAGTATCCACTTAGAGGCGAGCATGTCTTCGTGATACATTATTTATGACCCATTTACTTTGATTAATCACCGTGTGTCGTTTGTTGCTTCGTAGTAACAAACAAATGACCACCATCTTTGCTTTCGTCAATTTTGTCTCATCTCATTCTTTTCGTCTAATCCTCTCACTTGTTTTCCTTCCTGTTTCCCCTTTTAGAATGCCTCCTCGGCGCGAAAATCCGCTCTCAAATACCGAAATGGCATATATTCTAGCACAGCACATGGCTGGCACACTCCCAAACATTATAGCTCAAGTGAACCAAGCCAATAACAACCAGAATGCTCCCTGGAATTTCAAAAGTTTCAATTCAGCTAACTCCCTGTAAATTTTTGTCACATAACTGATTATGTAACATATTTAAACATGTTCTGGCATATAATACTGGTCATAGGGCTAGTTAGACGTCTCGAACACGCATTGCGCGCGCGACGCGTTAAAGGAGCGTAAGCTACCTTAATGGATCATAATGGGTCGAAAGCACTTACGATAGGTTTCATTTTAGTATGTAGGCCTTGTTAGACTATATCATATGAGTTCCCACGCTCATTTGGTTCACGAGACCTCATACTATCCGATCTCCCGATTTAGGTCCGGTTTATTTATGTAGTTATCAATGTTAGGTGCCGTTTGATTCCGTGCTCCCTCTAGCTTGCTTGGTAGTTGTTCAAGACTCCTAAGCACTCTCAAGTGAGTACATAGTCCCCTCTTTTACTGTTTTCAACTGTTTTGGGGTGAAGCATGTGTACCTATCTGTTATTTTCATGATTTCAAAGTATAATTGATTATACATGTTAGTACTTATCTTTTGACAAACTAAATGACTATCTACGGTTTAAACACTAATTTTTTTCAAAGATTATAAAATAAATTGTTGGAATAGTACTTATTTTTCTTCATCAGACCGGTTGGTAGTATGATATAGCGCTATAGGATTTGACACCCCATTCCTGTTGTCATGGAATGTCTTAAACCAATTTGTTGCTCCATCCAAATAGGGATTGCCTTTGTGGTATTTCTATAGTCTCAAAGGTGTATTTTGATGCACTAGGTCTGAATGAATTCTTAAATCACATTATTTTTGTATATTAAGTTATACTCCCAAAAGCATAGTTTGATATGCTCTCATATGGGATATTGTACAAAAACCAACATATATTTTGTTAATCATGAAAACAAGTTTGATATGTTTTTTTCATAATCCAAAGCATAGTTTTAATATGTTATTTTCAAACCAAAACATAGTTTAATATGTTATCTATAAATCCAAAGTACACTTTTAATATACTACTGAAAATTTATTATTTTTAACAACTAAAGTATATTTAATATACTATCTGTTTAACAATTGGGATTTGGTTAGTGTTTAGATAACGGGACGGGTGTAATGTGATGAAAACATGGTAGATACGCCGATGGTACTTCTTATATATAAGTGTTTTCATCGCATTACATACCGTGGCGTTATTTACTACACTTGGGTTAACGGTTTTTGGAACTAAAATATATTCTAATATATTATTTATTCGACTTTCTTAAATCAAAGTATATTTTTATATATACTATAAACCTTTTTATCAAAATATTGTTTTTATTTTCAAACAATATATTTTTATACAAACTTATTCTACTTACTTATTTAATTTCCTATGTATTATTATTTTATATCATCTGATTTCTTATAAATGATTTATAAAAGAAACCTTTTACAAGGATCATGACTACTTTTCTTAAACATTTTTCTTTAAACTCATAAGTCATGAACCCTAAATAAAATAAAACCTATGTATCTCACATGCATTTTTATGCTGACGTACCTATTTTTACACATGTTTCAGGTGCTGCTTTGTGATGACTGATGATATATGCTACACTTAGGATGGACTCGTGCCTTAGCGACTTTAAAACTTGAAAGATAACAGTTGTACTTATTTGGTTGTATTAAAACAATGAGTTCATTTATTCAATAAAACGAAACTATTTAATCCATAGTTGTGAAACAATGATTCTGTTACAACACTCCCCGACGTTTCTGCCACGTTTTGTTGTTTTACGTGGTCGGGGTGTGACATCGAGTGCTCACGCGGTTGAGTTCAACCTAACCAACGAACGGTAAGTGCCTCATCCTTATTGTCCGTTTGGTCTTTCTTTTTTTGCTAAGTTAAGTCTTTCATTTTTTAGCCTTTTTTTATTCCCGCAGCAATCGCCGAGTTAGAGTGACGTTATGGGGTCATCTGGGTGCTGCTATGATTAAGAAGAAGGAAGAAAACCCGGATGTGTATTCTCTAATCCTGACTTCCATGAGCGCAAAGTTTTACCTGGGTACGGTTGTTTTTCGACACATGAATTATTATGCGTGCTACTTCAAAACTCTTTACCTTACTTAACACAATGCAGGCGTCCTTGGTTTGTCCAGCTCATCGTCAACTATGCTCATTGATTCCTCCGAGGTACCCGCACTGCAAACTTTCAAGTCGTCTATTAGGTACTGGTACAGCCTTTGTTACACACACTTTAATTATCTGTTTTTATACGTTTATTGCTCTGGTTGAATATGAAACTATGCTTCCCAGTTGTGTTGCTATTGGAGATACTAGCGATCCAGTCACCGAGGATGTGGTCTGTGTTGGTACCCTACAAGAGCTTGTGGACAGAGTACGTGCCGACAAATCCAAAAAGAAGGTATGTATCCCAACTGGCTGTTTGCATTCGTCTCCCCCTTAGACCTACGTACGAGAGTTTGAACAAGGTTGGGTTTTGGGAAAAAAAAATGTTGACCCTGATGTTACATTTGATCTGCATTTAAAAGTCTCGCGCCACGTATGACTGGCTTATTTATCATGCTGGTGTACACAATAATATAAATTTGAAAGCAAATTGTATAGTATAGTCATGTTTACCGGAAAATGTTCCGCTATTTTTGCCCGCATCGTAGGATTAGAAGCGCTTTTAAGCATATATTTAAAGGCCTTGCATTTATGTACCTTTTATTTGCCCTTCACCCCTAAATGCATATCCTTCCGTGCCTGCGTTTAGACGTAATTTGCCTTTTGGCAACATTGTACGCCATCTTTGCGGGATACTTTGTGGAAGTCTTTTAAACGTATTCATTTTAATTAAGCGATTAGTGATACAGTGTTATACAATTTTAGGTACACCTGAGATTGTATAATGTGAAAAAGCTTAGAAATTATATTATACACATACAAAAATATTATTCATACTGCTGTTAGTAGGGTTCTACGTGGCGAGTGATGGGGGAGGCTATATAACTGACCAATAAGTTTTTATAGACCTTTTATTGGATAAAATATATATCTATAGTTATATTTATACTTCAATATGAAACCTTAGTGATAAATGAATCATTGCTTTACAGCAAATTTTATAACCGATGTACTATCTTCAGCATTGTTAAGCACACAAGATGTTTGTTTGCCTTTCTTTAATCAGTTTGGGCCAACTGGGGTGTGTGTGTAGGCCTCCTGTACCTGGGCCAGCCCGTCTCATCCCATCATGTACACGTGTGGCCGCATAGAATACGTTATACCATCACGTGGTTGTTTGTTAACTGCTAAACAAAACTGTCTATCCTACCAAGTGTGCGGAAATAGGGATTACCCTCCCCGACATAACCTGCCTATGGGCCTACCATGTGTGAAAACACCGTCCATACACCCTCCTCCCACACCCTGTTTGCCTCGCTGAACTAGCCCTTGTATTTTGTTCGTTGTAGGTCATCCTTTTCCGGAACATTGTAGAGATTACGTCTTTTAGAACCAAGAACAGCTGGTATCTTTTCGCATGTTCTGGTAGCCAGTGTCGTAAGGGACTAACGAGAGAGGACGGTTACTTCATTTGCAAGGCGTGCAAATCCAAGGTTGACTATCCAAGGACGAGGTATATACTTCAACATCTCATGCGCAAATTCATTACTTTGTTCCCCTTCCCATATGATGCCATGATTCTTTGTTGTCCGAGGTGATTTGGTGCCCTTCTACCTTCACCGCCAAAGAATTTTGGCTCCACCCTACCATTGTTATTGATCTACTATACCCTGCTAGGTTTCGGATTCAGGCGGAGGCAACTGATGGAACGATGAACGTTGTTGTCGTCCTCTTTGATGAAGTGGCTGAGCAGTTGGTTAAGAGGACCGCAAAATCCTTAGTAGAGGAACAGTTGAAGGTATGCGCACTACTCGATAACTTTTTTGGTTTGTGTTTGGTATGCAAGATGCTTCTATTGATGCTCCCATACTACCCTCCGCCCTCGAAGCCCTTATTGGAACAAAACACACTTTTGAGATTAAGAGCCAAACATACTACCGTTATGGGGAATATGAGAGCTTCAATTGCGCGAAGATTGTTGGCCCTGGTATGGATGATACAGATGGGAGCGTTAATGTTGTTGCGTTGGATTTGGGTGCAATACCATCTGGCTCCCTAAAGCGAGGTTCGAACCTCCCGCCCCGACCCCCGGAACTGGGCGCAAACTTAGAAAGTTGTTACACCTACCAATTGTCCCCTGTTTCGAATGTTTACGTGTTGGAACTTTGCGCCAATACATGCATTTCCATGTTTCTTTGCAGCTGCGTTGAAGAATCGGATGACGATGATGATGGGGTGTCCGTTGACCGTGTGGATGTTACTGATGTGGTAGACGATAGTGGGGATGCTAAGAAGGGTTCCCGCTGATATGGCAATGGTCATTTTTTATCTTCTTTAAGTGTTTGCGCTCTTGTGACTTTCTCTTTTATGGATTCAAATAATGTGGCGACACCTATGAATTGTACCCACACCAAAACTGTGATGCTTTTCTATTGCGCGATAAATGTTATTTTTCCGCCTTACCAGTCTCTCTGGCTTTATTAAAACATTTCAGCCACGTATTTATGACGAACGAAAATACTCCGCCTAAAAAACAATGGTAGAGTCCAAATAGGATCATAATATGCCACCTACGAACATACATTTCCAAATACGTTTAACCAACCCTTTTGTTACATCTTTAAAGTCACATATAACTTTCAATCACCCTAAAAAGGTTCTATAAATGTTTGTTCAGAATGATGCATACTCCAATAGAATAATACCAATGAACAACGTACAATAAGTTTTGGAATCATATAAGACCTACATGAATTTTTATCTAAGATGTTGAATAAAGCATACAGATGAATGCAAATGTACAAGCAATAACCGTGCCATTCAACAATCTTCGTGAACACCTACCTGGAAGTCTGCATTACAAACAACAACGAAATGAGCAAATTATGACTTGTGCTAAACAAGTACCTTACAACATATGACCTTTTCCGTCCGACTATGCTTGTATCTGTTATTTGGGTAAAAAAACAGGCGCATGCCCAACAATAAATATAATATTTAAACCAGCTTTAACATGCATTCTTTAAGAGTTATTTACGGTATATTATGTGCCTTTTCCTTCACATCTACATGCTTTATTTTACCCCCCCCCCCCCGCGTGGGGACATGTATGAATGCTTCATCTTGGACGATGTATAATGTAACATTGTATGCAACATGCAGCTGCCTGTGCGCCCCTTCGTGATGCTCGAAGCCTCTTTCGCCTTTCATACACATTCACGTGTTATGCCTAACGGGTTGATCCAATACGTTTGTGGGCTAAAACTGCTTGACCAGGCTGGAACAGACAGAGGTATGAAACTTTTAATTGCAGTGTTACCCCCGACCCCACATATGGAGTTTTAAATACTGAATTCTACCCCTTCATGTTCCCTCATAAAAGACGAGGTTTGCAGGTTATGGCATGCTGCTCCTGGTGTGGTTAGTCATTCGATACAAGCCCGCCTTTGCTCCCATACGTTGTCTGACGGAAAGATACAAACATATTTCGGTCTTACATTGATGAACAGCTGCAGCGATGCTAGCATCATGGGTAGCAAACGTTCCATCCATATACAAAGTCGTAATTGTGTGGGCCTTGGTGGGAAGGCCGTGACATACTGTGGGCCTACACTATCTAGCATAAATGCATCTACTTCCTTTGCTACCCCAACGCAGGTTAGTTATACTGTTCGTGAAAATGGAACCATTTAGCCATAATGTTCGCGTACCGACATGCGTGCATGCACAAATTACAGATCTAATTAGGCTGCAAACAGTTTAAGCCCTCCAATTTTGATGCCACTGCTATCAAGCCGCGCTCAATGGATTGGAATTTACTTTCATAGTTAGTTATTTATACGTTTTCTATCTACTATGTTGTCTTTATTCTATCTGCATATTCTGTGTCTGTTTCAGGTGACACTCAAATACAACCGCCAGCTGTTACAGTGGCCACTGGCACTACCGCTAGAGTGGGCACAGGAGAAAAAATAAAAGGTCGTCCCCATATTTCCTCATCAACGTCCCTCTGGGACGCTGTACGCCTATTCATACTTTTTGGGTTGCACACTTACATTATCCCTCATCCCACTAC
Organism: Helianthus annuus; assembly: GCF_002127325.2. Lineage (NCBI taxonomy): Eukaryota > Viridiplantae > Streptophyta > Magnoliopsida > Asterales > Asteraceae > Helianthus > Helianthus annuus. The sequence continues at coordinate 90,244,886 of NC_035434.2, forward strand.
GAGCCCTACATAATAGTTGTTCTCTTAACATATGTTACAGGTAAAAACATCATGCGGAGCGATGCAGTGCATATGCGGCCTGTTTTATGTCCACCAACAACATATTCTCCCTCCGTATCTGCCCAAGGTCTACACAGTTATCTACGATGTTTACTACTACCCTTTTACCATTTCCGTAACTATTACGTTTTTTGCAGACAATATTTCCTGCACGCCACGGAATTCTCATCAAAACGTAGCGGGCCCATCGCGTCTGCGTCCTTCTCGCCCTAAAAAAACAGACGGTAAAGCTCCATCACTACCCTGTACCCGACTATGCTTTTACCCATCTATCATCCAGCATAGGAATAACATTGCCATATTTTATTATGTTACCAGGTGTTCGTATTCGAACCCCACGTAGGGCAGCTTTTGCATCAACAGGTATTGTCCAACCCTATTTTCTTACCATGCACGTTTTGTTCCCTTTTGCATCTGACTTTACTCCACTGTTTGATACGCTGCTCTCAATCCGTGTGTTGTACTAAGTTTACCTGCTACAAATATTATAGGTGCGCATGTTAAGTACCAAAGCCTTGGCCGTCCAACCTTCACATGCCATAATTGTGCAGCGATCATGTGGTATGTGGTATGAAGAGAGGAATAAAAATACAAAGTCGTCTGATGGGACGACTTTCCCTTCGTGCTGCCAGGATGGCAAGGTTTTGCTTGCTCGCTTTCTTGATGCTCCTGAACCATTAAGATCATTACTTGATTGTAACAACCTGGAGACAGTTAGATTCAGAGAACATATTAGAGTGTACAATAGCATGTTCTGTTTCACATCATCTGGGGGAAAGATTGATCATGCTATAAACAGTGGTAGAAGCCTATACACCTTCCGAATAAGTGGTCAGAACTACCACCGAATAGGAGCCATGTTGCCAGTTGAAGGTGAACAACCCAGATATGCTCAACTGTATTTCTACGACACGCAAAACGAAGTCAAAAACCGTATAGCTGCTTTGTTTGGCCAGGCCCATTGTCACAACACATGTGATGAAGCAATTGTTGCATCCCTCATCAGAATGTTAGACAAACACAGTTCTTTGGCTAACGCCTTCCAAATGGCGCGCGACTGGTGCACTCAAAATGAACGCAACAATTGTCAGCTACGCTTACTAGGCCAAATAATAAACAATCCACAGTACAATCGCCCTAATGTGTCTGAAGTTGCTGTTCTTATCACAAACGACTTTGGGGAAAACACCGAGCCACGTGATGTTATCGTCAGTACAAAGCACGGCGTGCTTCAACGGATATCAGAATTACATCAGCTTTACATGCCTTTGCAGTATCCGTTGTTGTTTCCGTACGGAGAGACCGGGTTCCACGAGCGAATACGCTACCATGACAACACTGGACGTCGGGCGACTAAATGACAATGTGTCACGATGCGGGAATACTACTGCTACAGAATCCATTATAGCAACAATGAAGGCACCACCCTGTTAAGAGGCGGTCGTTTATTCCAACAATATTTGGTTGACTCATGCGCGGCCATCGAAGAACAAAGGTTGCGCTGGATGAAGAATAACCAAAATGATCTGCGCGTTGAACTCTATCATAATGTTTGTGACGCTGTGACGCGTGGGGATACAAATGCTGAGGCTATCGGACAACATATAGTTTTGCTAGCAACCTTTACGGGCAGTCCAAGATATATGATCCAAAATTACCAAGACGCCATGGCTCTGTGTCGTGCTTTTGGGAACCCCGACCTGTTTGTAACATTTACAGCTAACCCAAAATGGCCTGAAATCGAAGACATGGTATCTCTCATATCAGGGCAGAAGTCTCATGACCGTGCAGATGTTGTATCACATGTTTTTAAGCTAAAGCCGACCTTCTCGATTGAAGATATTATGAAGAAACAAATCTTTGGCAACTGCAGAGCGGGTAAAGTTTGTAATGCCTCGACTCTTTCTTTTGCTATCAATTCTCCCACAAATACTAACCTTTTTTAGCTTTCTAATTTTCCCCTTTTTTCCTCTCTGTCTTGAATCTTTGTCCCCCTGGTTATATACAGTTGTTTACACAATTGAGTTTCAAAAACGAGGCCTACCGCACACGCACCTTTTGTTGTGGCTTGAACATTCTGCCGCATCTTGCACGCCTGCTGGTATAGATGATTTGATTTCAGCCGAGATCCCATCGAAATTGACAATCCATCCGGCTATAAGGCTGTAACAGATTACATGTTGCATGGTCCATGTGGGAATGATTCGCGCAGTGCTCCGTGTACAACAGATGGAAAATGCATGAAACACTTTCCGAAACCATTTTATCGAGAAACGACAATTGACGAAGACGGTTACCCGGTTTATCGACGACGAGATACCAAGATTTTCTTCATGAAGGGCAAAACGAAGCTTGACAACCGGTTTGTCGTCCCATACAACCGTTATCTCCTCTTAAAGTACGAATCGCACATCAACGTTGAATGGTGCAACCGGTCCCGAGCAATAAAATACCTGTTTAAATACTTAAACAAGGGGCCAGACAGGGCTACAACGGTTGTTCAGGAAAACATTGGCAATGATGGTGAAAAGCGTGCACAACAGATTGTTAAGGTCGATGAGATTAAAAACTATTTGGATTGCTGGTACTTATCGCCGTGTGAAGTTGTGTGGAGAATGCTTGCATTTCCTATACATTACTCATTCCCATCCGTCATGAAGCTAACGTTCCATACACCTAACCAACATCTGCTCACGTTACGTAATTCGGACAGCTTGCCAGCCCTGTTAAACCGGGACAGGATACGAGACACAATGTTCACCCAATGGTTTGCGCTGAACAACATAGATGCAGCGGCAAGAAAGTTTACATACACCGAGATACCAACTAAGTATGTGTGGCAAGAGGATAACAAGGTATGGAAAAGGCGGATGGAGCGGACAGCCGTTGGGCGGATTGTGTATTGCAATCCAGCAGCTGGGCCAAAGTATTATTTAAGGATGTTGTTGAGAATTGTGAGAGGGCCCCGAAGTTTCGAAGAAATAAAAACGGTCGACGAAGTCGTGTATGAAACGTTTAAAGAAGCCTGCTATGCGTATGGCTTGCTTAATGATGACAAAGAGTGGAGTAACGCTCTTTCAGAGGCTAAATTATGGGTGTCCGTTTCCTAGCTACGGGAATTGTTTGTTACCATGTTGTTGTTTTGCGAAGTGAACCGTCCGGCATAGCTGTGGGCACAGAATTGGGAGATACTATCTGATGATATTTTGTACATGAAACGTAGGCTCTTCATGTTTCCAGGATTACATTTATCGGACGACCAGCTTAAGAACTACTGCCTGATTGAGCTAAATGAACTATTGGAGAAAAATGGAAAATCATTGGTGGATTTCACAGATATGCCACAACCGGATACGTCGCTCCTCGATAAGATGGATAATCGTCTAATCAGGGAAGAGTTGAGTTACAATAAAAAAAAAGTTGACAGACGAACACGATCAATTATATGCATCACTTAACACGGAACAAACGGTCATATACGACACAGTCATTGATTTCGTTACCACCCGAAAAGGAGGGTTTTATTTCGTGTATGGTCCGGGTGGGACAGGCAAGACTTTCCTGTACAGAGCCATCCTGTCACGCTTAAGATCTATGGGCCTGATTGCCCTTGCGGTTGCATCTTCAGGTAAAAAAATAATTTTGTAATGTTGTATAATTATTCTCGTGCTACATAATGTATGTGGTTGTGTACGCAACTCCATTTTTACTCACTTTACCTATCCCCGCGCGTCAGGTATCGCGTCCCTTCTATTACCAGGTGGTCGGACAGCTCATAGCCGCTTCGCTATCCCTTTAGAATTACTTCACAGTAGCACGTGTGCCATCAAACAAAATACCTAGTTGGCACACCTTTTACAAGAGGTAAGGTTAATTATCTGGGACGAAGCACCAATGATGCAAACATATGCCTTTGAAGCACTTGATAAAACACTTAGAGATATCTTGGGGTTTTGTACCTACGCAAACAGGGAACGTGTGTTTGGTGGCATGCCTGTCTTGCTTGGTGGCGATTTCAGGCAAATCCTTCCCGTCATCCCAAAGGGAAAAAGAGAAGATGTTGTTCAGGCATGCATAAATAAATCGTACCTGTGGAAAAGTTGTGAACTCTTCACTCTCTACCGTAGTATGCGTGTCAACGAATACACTCGACAGGTGTGATAGACGTGGATAGGCAACGTTTCAACAAATGGTTGTTAGAAATCGGCGATGGAATTGTTCCATCAAAAGCCAAAGAAGGTGAAAATGAGTCAACCTGGATCGAGATACCCACCAGGTTCATCGTTGATAGTTGTGGTCTTCCTGTAGAATCGATTGTTAACACTGTCTTCCTGTCGTTTACAGAAAGGCAGGGCGATGATGATTTTTTGTGTGAAAGAGCAATACTAACCCAACGCAATATAGACGCAGACGAAATCAATGATTACATGTTTGCACAATTGAAACGGACCACAAAGACCTACAAGAGCTCTGACGAGATATGTTGCGCATCCACGGATGTATTAGATCAGGAACAACTCTATCCGTCTGAATTCCTGAACTCTTTGACATTCCCAGGTCCCCCCCCCCCCCGACACTAAAATATTAGTTACAAACAAAAATTTCGTGACCAGTTAAATTCTTTAATTATTTGGCATTATCAGGTATGCCACCGCACGCTTTGCATTTAAAAGAAGGCCTCCCTATCATGCTTTTAAGAAATGTGAACCCCTCGCAAGGCTTATGTAATGGCACCCGTCTTATTATCATAGACCTTGGAAAATTTGTTATCAAGGCTAGGATACTTACTGGGTCAAATCGTGGAGATACTGCATTAATACCGAGGATAACCCTTTCATCCACGAAATCAAAATGGCCATTTATTATGAAAAGACGCCAGTTCCCAGTGAAACCATGCTATGCAATGACCATTAATAAAAGTCAAGGCCAATCATTAAAAGTTGTTGGTCTCTATTTGCCCCGACCTGTGTTTAGCCATGGCCAGCTTTATGTCGCGCTTTCAAGGGTTACGACACCTGAAGGTTTAAAGATTGTCATCGCTGGGGATGGCAACGGTGGCATGAAAAACCATACCAGAAACATCATTTACAAAGAAACGTTTAACAATTTGGCCACATCAGATCGGACGCAATAAACAATACTTGCCCTACCGTATATTTTTGGACTACAAAGAAACTTTTATCGCCTTTATCGTCGTTAATCCAACATAATAACTGATGCATGCCCTAAACCCAATATTTGTTTGTTCCGTCCCAAACGTAACAGCTATATACGTGCCACGTTGAGTATTATGCGTGTACCCTCCGACGACCAACTATCCATGTAGTCTGTCAATAACGACAGCGCAGCAGCTATATATGTGCCACGTTGAGTATTCACCGATTCGATCAGAATATTTAAGTTCAATTGCTGCTCATTTTTAATGTTTTGCAGTTATGCCTAAAGAAGGTGAATCAATACGCCTGCTTTGCCTGATATGGATTCCCAAGTTGTTCGTAAAGAGGCTACAAATTGTGATTCTCTACACCATATGCGTTTGTTCAAATTAACCATCTATACGTTTAATCATTAATTTACTAAATTTGTCAATAGTTTATTTGTTTATGAAATGCAGTGATGGCCAAATGAATGCACCTTCATTCAGTAATCATGTTATCCCCGATTGATGTAATCGTTTCTGTTAAGAGTTCTTAACTATTGAGTGCTGTATACCTAATCATTTTTTACTTCACACTTATGAGATATGCATTTTAGTTACTGCATTGCTTAACTTAATTTGGAAACAAATGAAGGATACCACAACTCAAAGTTGATAACCTGTCGTTAAGTTGTCCTTAATGTGGCATTGATGTCTTTCTTATTTCGTGTACACAAGTAGTTACTTATTCAGGACCCCATTTAGATCTTTATAGCTAATGTATTAATTGTGACCGGTGATGCTTTTTTGCTTAGCTCAAAACATAACCTGTACTAAATAAACAAGCAATAACATAGCCTACTTGATAGTTCTAATCATGTCTGTGGATCAAAATTGTTGAGTTTAATCCTTATAATCATGCAATCTAAGTCAAGACAGCCAAAGTTAATTAAAATAGTCAATATTTAATGTCACTGTAACTTGGAAACAGGTCAATACATGTGTATTTGATACAAGTGTATTTTGGTAAGTTTAGGATGTCACTTGCCATTGTATTTTGTTTTTTGGTTTAATGGTATCTTAAACCTAATCCAGTTTGTAGATCCTAATTAGTCTTATTGTATGAAAAAAAACCTTAGCATTGCCTGTTTTAAACTGTTTTTAGAAACTTTATGTAGCCTGTAGTTATTTTTTTTCATCAAATATACATATAAATGTATTACTTTTAAGTTGTTTGATACTCATTTCATATTCAACTTTTGGAAATTTAGTGCTCCAAGTGTTTTATACTCATTTCATCAACAAAGATAAGTGTTTTTTTTTTATATCTGCAGGTTTTGTGGTGGAGTTGAACAACGTGACGCTTATGAGTGTTGTCTAACTATTGCATATTGTTAAGGCAGTGGTATCTTCTTTTTTAAAACCCTTCAATAATGATTGTCTTAAATACATTATATATTATGGTTAATAATGGTTATGGCTAATAGAGTAGGAGTTGGGTGGAAAGTCTATTTTTCCTAGAAAGTCTAGGAAGGAATAAGAATTGGACATGTGTCATTGAGAGATTTTAAGTAGAAGGGCTATCATGTAATTTCACATTTTAATTTTAGTTTTGGAATGTATCTTCATTAACTAAAATTCCATGATTTTCGGAATTTTTATTGTTTTCGAATTCAATTCTGGAAGTCAATGTGTTTATCTGAAAACTATCAGCATGTTCTTGGTGATGTGTTTTACCAGTCATAGAGGTTGAAGTCAGTGTGTTTTAACACTCTGAAGTCAATATATAATCAGGTTGTGTTTTAACAGTTCTTTTGCATTTTAACACTCTGGATGTGTTTTATGTTATTGTCTATGTCACATTACATCACATTGTGTTTTAACAGCAAGCAGGCATTGTGTTTTAACAGCAAGCAGGCATTGTGTTTTAACAGCAAGCAGATTCTTGACGTTGTGTTTTAACAGCAAGCAGATTTCTTGACGCTGTGTTTTAACAGCAAGCAGATTCTTGACGCTGTGTTTTAACAGCAAGCAGATTGCTGGAGGATTCTGGACATTGTGTTTTAACAGCAAGCAGATTTATTGACACTGTGTTTTAACAGCAAGCAGATTTCTTGACGCTGTGTTTTAACAGCAAGCAGATTTCTTGACGCCGTGTTTTACCATCCATGCTGGTAATCCTTCCATTTATCAAGAACGACTCAGAAACAGCGGTACAAGCCTCTCTACAATCATCAATTAAAATAGAAAAAATGCAGCCAAGTTACAAGCAGATTAAGACCGAAAACGTATATGCACTTCAAGAACTTTAATCACAACACAAGATATGAAGACCTAGTGAATAAAAGGGGTATGAACAAGCCTTGGAACCGAAATCTGAATGCTCGTGGGGTCCTGTTTTGCGTCGCCAGCAGCAAGTGGAAAGAGATCGGTTTAGAGAGGGAGAGAGAGAAAGAGAGAGAGAAAGAGGGGAAATTGCATGAATTTAGGGATTGGTTATTGATATGGTAGTTTCTTGACTTATTTAAAACACTTCCAATTACCAAAATACCCTCACTATATTAAAAGTCTCTAATTATATAACTCAAATTTTACAAGATTGCCATTGATTTAATCTCAACCCTTAAACACACCAATCGGATGGACCAGATCGCTTCCTAGACTTTCTAGGAAAAACACACTTTCCGTGCGAACCCTACTCATGGATAATAATACACATAACGAGATAATATATATATATATTGTCACACCCCCAAAATCCCACCTGCGGAGTACTACCGCTTGGAGGCGTGACTGACCAGGATCCAGCCACCAATCATACTGAACAAGCATATAAGCAGTTATAAAAGTTTAACCAATACGATTGGTGTTTCAAAACAAACAAGTTAACTTGCAAGCGGAAGCATCAGTTTAAAGTTATAACATAAGTTCAAAAATTTCGAGTTTAACATAGCACGTAGCAATCCGTGTCCCACAGCGACCCTCCTCCATGCAAGCTCCAGCTGAGTACCTATGGTCCTGCAAAGCATGTAGTAACGAGTCAACAACTAGTTGAGTGAGTTCACAGTTGGGTGTTCGTTTTAGTTGTTTCGAAAACAGTTTCCTTTAACTGGCATCCTGCCGTGGGGGTTACCCCATAGTTTAAAAACGTGTCTTGTTCATTCCCAGTTACTCCGGCATTCCAGCCGTGGGGGCTACCCCATGATAGTTATCAGGCATTTCGGCCGTGGGGGCTACCCCATGCGTACACTAGACTCGTTACCATATCGACTGCTGACTGTAGTCATGTTTATGTGCCCTGAAAACATCAATGTCTATCATCATTGACGTGCCCCAGATCCATTAGTTCACGCCCGTCCTCTGCGGCACGGTGTGAGGGTTGTCAGACCTAAATAGCGCTATCTAACTAATGACCCGCTCGCCATTGGCCCGGCGATTAGTCGATACAAAAAGGAGGGACTTCGTGATAGAGTTTTAGTCTAGTACGTGTTATCCGTCCATCTGGACGAGGAATCACATTCCTGAACCACTGACGTCCTACCCAAGGAGGACGAGGAATCCACGTTCCTTAACCCCGTTCCCAACCCAGGGAATCCCATGCTTTGTAAAGGGTGTGAACTCACCTTGGTTTGCTCGGCAGTTAATCACAGAAAGATCAATCAAGTCGCAAGTAGTCAATTACGTCCTAACATGGATACCACTTATAATCAGATTCAAACCAAGCAGTGCACGTACAAGTAGCAGTTACGGCATACAGTTTCTATCATGGCAGTTTAACAACAGTGCACAGTATCACATTTAGCCCACAAGTTCAGTTCAACTACCTAAGCCCAATACAGTTAACACAGAAGTCCACAAGGCCGGCCCATTAACTAAGGCCTGTAACTAAGCAAGTCCAATAAGTGTGGTCTCGAGTCGCAACCGGACTCGCAAGCATGGTCTCGAGTCATGCTGTTTGTGCTGATCATAAATGGTTGCGAGTCGCAACCGGTGTCGCAACCATGATTTCGGTTCGTCATGCTAAGGTCTCGAGTCGCAACGGGACTCGTAACCTGTGGTCTCGGCTTGTCCTGTTATGGTTGCGAGTCGCAACCGCGTGGTCTCGAGTTGTCACGCTGTGGTTGCGAGTCGCAACTGTGTGATTGCGAGTCGTATGCTGTCGTTTTCATGTTCACGTGTTGATTCAGATATAGTCAGCCTAATGGTACTATGTAATCAGGCCCAAATCAGGAAACAACCAATAGGATATCACTAACAAGTTTTCCTAATCAGGCTATTAGTAAAAATGGATCAAAATCACAAGGGTTTTCACATCTTTAACCATCATTCAAATTGTTCTTCATATATTCAAACACATATTCATCAAGTTCATAACATAAACAACCCAAAAACACAATGTAACATACTTAACATACTCATCTAAACATCTCAAAATCAATTCTACACCTATCCGATTAACATGATACTACACATAAACAAACCGGTTTTTCATAATCATCAATAATCAAGGGTTTGTGTCATATTTGGTCACAAGATATCATGAGTTCTTTAGCAACACATTCAACATTAAAGCTTTTTAACACACATAAAACATCATACATGTGATATCATTCTTTTTGACAACAATTAATAAGAAACATTCATGCATAAATCATATTGTCATAATCATCAATCCAAACACCAAAACACAACATGAACCACTAACATATCAAGAAATACTAACCGGTTGGTGGAGTGTGTGTGTGTGCCGATCCGAAGTCCAAATCCGAGAGTTCTTGTGCCAACCGATTGGATCCGAAAACTTGGAGGTGTGTTTGTGTTTCTAGAGTTTTTGTGAGAGAGAATAGGAGAGTGTGTGTGTTGTGATGTTCAACAAATGGTAAAAATAACTAAGGGTGGTATATATATACTAGTTCCAAGTGTGTGCCCCAAAGGGCTTATAAACCGGTTAAGGGGGGTCACGGCCCAAAGGCCCAAATCGGTTATGTTCACTCGAGACCTCATGGTCTCGAGTCGGGTCCCTTGTTCTCGGTTGGGTTCTCGGCTCACATATAACACGTATATATATACATACAATGCACACGTAACAAAACACATATCACATAAAGGTTCACGTTTATCATTAAGTTTAATCAGTTAACTAATCGCATAACGTACAAGCAAGCTACATCAAGACACAACGAAAGGTTCTAGATTTCGAGTTGTCACATCATCCTCAAGTTGAAAGAAATTTCGTCCCGAAATTTGATGGCACTCACTGAGGAAGCTAGTCAAGTTGCATGGTTTTCCCGGTTTTCCTGGGGTGTCACATCCACCCCCCGTTGATCTGGAATTTCGTCCCGAAATTCCGTAGCTTCAGCCTCAGTAGCGGTTGTACTGTTCTCAAACAGTTGGGGATACTTTTGTTCCATCCGATCTTCGCGCTCCCAGGTAAACTCTGGGCCGCGACGTGAGTTCCAACGAACTCGAACGAGAGGTATTCTAGTGCTCTTGAGGACCTTAACATCCCGATCCGTGATTTCGACTGGTTCTTTGACGAATTTCAACTGTTCGTCGATCGTGAGTTCCTTCAGAGGAACTACGTGCGTCTCATCTGACAGACACTTCTTCAGATTCGACACATGAAAAACGTTGTGAACTGCACCGAGTTCTGCTGGTAAGTTCAGTCTGTAGGCCACCTTGCCTATTTTCTCAATGATTTCAAAAGGTCCAACGTATCGTGGGTTGAGTTTGCCTCGTTTACCAAAACGAACCACACCCTTCCAGGGTGAAACTTTGAGTAATACCCGCTCCCCAACCTGGAGCTCAAGTGGTTTCCTGCCCTTATCGGCGTAGGCCTTCTGACGGTCACGAGCGGCCGCCATGCGTTGTCGTATTTGAGCAATCCGCTCAGTAGTGTCTACCACATGTTCTGGACCAGTGATTTGACTATCCCCCACCTCTGCCCAACAGAGGGGTGACCGGCATTTACGTCCGTACAATGCCTCGAACGGAGCAGCTTTAATGCTGGTGTGGTAGCTGTTATTATACGAAAATTCCACGAGTGGCAGATGCCTTTCCCAGCTGTTTCCAAAGTCGATTACACAAGCGCGAAGCATGTCTTCTAATGTCTGGATAGTGCGCTCGGACTGCCCGTCCGTCTGTGGGTGATACGCTGTGCTCATATCTAGACGTGAGCCAAAAGACTTGTGCATTGCCTGCCACAGTTCCGAAGTAAAACGTGCATCTCGATCAGAGATGATAGAGGTGGGCACCCCGTGCCTCGAAACAACTTCCTTGAGGTATATCTCCGCTAGAGTGGAGAACTTATCCGTCTCCTTAATTGCCAAAAAGTGTGCGGATTTTGTGAGCCGATCCACGATCACCCAGATAGTATCGTTTCCGCGCTGTGATCTAGGTAGGCCAGTAACGAAATCCATGGAAATTTGCTCCCATTTCCATTGTGGTATCTCTGGTTGCTGAAGTAAGCCTGAGGGTTTCTGATATTCCGTCTTGACTCGCGCACAAGTCAAACACTTGCTGACGTAAGTTGCTATGTGGGCCTTCATGCTAGGCCACCAATACGTAGTTTTAATATCGTGGTACATCTTATCCGAACCAGGGTGTACCGAGTAGCGAGATTTGTGCGCTTCATCCATCACGAGTTCTCGTAAGTCGCCATAGAGTGGGACCCAAATGCGTCCTGTTACGTAGTAAGCACCGTCTTCCTTCTGCTCTAAGCGTTGCCTTGACCCGCGTAGAGCTTCAGCTCTAACGTTCTCTGGTTTCAGTGCTTCTATCTGAGCAGCTCGTATTTGCGAAGGTAGACTAGAATGGATCGTGAGTTGTAGAGCTCTTACGCGCTTAGGCGCAGTGTCCTTTCGGCTGAGGGCGTCAGCCACAACATTGGCCTTGCCCGGGTGATACCTGATAGAGCACTCGTAGTCATTCAGCAGCTCGACCCATCGTCGCTGCCGCATATTTAGTTCCTTCTGCTTGAATATGTGCTCTAGGCTCCTGTGGTCGGTGTAGATGGCGCACTTAGTTCCGTATAGGTAATGTCGCCATAGCTTAAGTGCGAAAACAACAGCTCCCAGCTCTAAATCATGCGTAGTGTAGTTCTTCTCGTGAACTTTGAGTTGTCGTGAGGCGTAGGCTATGACTTTATCTCGTTGCATCAATACACAACCAAGACCTTGAATTGATGCATCACAGTAAACCACAAAATCATCTGTGCCCTCTGGCAGTGAAAGGATAGGAGCACTACAAAGTCTATCCTTTAGATGCTGAAAAGCTAACTCTTGTGCATTTCCCCAATGATAGACAACGCCTTTCTGCGTTAGTAGGGTGAGAGGCTGCGCGATCTTAGAAAAATCCTTAATGAACCTCCTGTAGTAACCTGCCAATCCCAAGAATTGGCGAATCTCCTTTGGTGTGCGAGGTGCAGGCCAGTTCTTAATCGAGTCCACTTTGGATGGATCAACGTGAATCCCATCTTTGTTCACCACATGCCCTAGGAAATGGACCTCTCGAAGCCAGAAGTCACATTTCGAGAACTTTGCGTAAAGCTGTTCTGTTCGAAGGAGTTCCAAAATAAGTCGTAGATGTTGTTCGTGCTCCTCCTTGCTCTTAGAATAGATCAGGATGTCGTCGATGAAGACTATAACAAACTTGTCCAGGTACGGCTTGCAAACTCGGTTCATCAAATCCATAAAAACTGCCGGTGCGTTGGTCAGCCCAAACGGCATGACCAAAAACTCGTAGTGCCCATATCGAGTCCTAAAGGCTGTCTTAGAGACATCCTCTTCCCGAACTCTCAGCTGGTGATATCCCGATCTCAGGTCGATCTTTGAATAGTAGCTCGACCCCTGCAACTGGTCGAACAAGTCGTCAATACGCGGTAGAGGATAACGGTTCTTCACAGTTACTTTGTTGAGTTCACGATAGTCGATACACATTCTGAAGGTACCGTCCTTCTTTTTCACAAATAGTACTGGAGCTCCCCAAGGCGATGAGCTAGGACGAATAAAACCCTTATCCAAGAGTTCTTGTAGTTGCGTGGAGAGTTCTTCCAATTCTGATGGCGCTAAACGATAAGGTGCACGGGCTACAGGCGCAGCTCCAGGAGCTAGTTCAATCTGAAACTCGACTTGGCGATGGGGCAGAAGACCAGGTAATTCCTCAGGGAATACCTCAGGATAGTCGCGTACAACTGGAAAATCTTCTAGCTTCTTCTCCTTTTCTGTGGTATCAGTAACTAGAGCCAAAATCGCAGTGTGGCCCTTTCGTAAGCACTTCTGGGCCTTAAGAAGAGAGATGATGTTCTCAACAGCACTTCTCTTGTCGCCACGAATCATGAGAGGTTCACTACCTAAACCAGGAATACGAACGATCTTCTCGTTACAAAGAATCTCTGCTCGGTGTTGGGATAACCAATCCATCCCAATGACAACGTCGAAACTACCCAAAACGATAGGAATAAGGTCAATAGAGAAGGTCTGGCTAGCGAGAATAAGCTGGCAACCCTTGACTACGTGTGAGGCTTCCAAACTCTTACCATTAGCTAGCTCTACAGTGTGCTTGTCGCTCAGGGGTGTTGGAATACGCTTAAGCATCTTACTAACTTCTAGTGACACATAGCTAGTATCGGCACCCGAATCAAATAAGACTGTAACATAAGAGTCGTCGAGAAGGAACTTACCCGTCACCACGTTGGGATCATTCCTTGCTTCTCCTTGACCAATCACGAACACTCGTCCCCTAGCACCATTGTTGTTGTTCCCATTGTTACCATTCCCCTGATTGTTGTTGTTGTTGTGGTTCAGTTGGGGACAATCTTTCTTGAAGTGGCCTTCAGCTCCACACTGAAAGCACCCTTTGTTGTTACCCTGCTGCTGTCGCTGGTTCTGTTGTGGTTGCTGACGATTCTGATTGGCGGGGTATGCGCTCCTGCAATCCTTTGCAACATGACCCGGCTTGTTGCACCGATGACAGTTGCCCCTGGTGCTTGGTCCACTGTGGTGTAGGTTGCAACGATTGCATTTGGGGTGGTTCCCCTTGTATCCACCAGGACTTTGACCACCGGATGATTGCTGACTGGGGCTCTTGTGATCGTCCGTGTTTCTCTGCTGAGACTGAGATTGCACAGAAGTTGAACCCTTGCTTGAAGTTCCATCCCACTTCCTTTTGTCCCCACTAGAAGTACCAGAAGTAGTTGCAGCACCTATACGCTTCGGTAACTTGTTCTGCTCCACCGCCTGATCAGTGAGACGGTGAGCCAACTGTACAACCTGCTGGATAGTAGTCAAGTTTGCTGAAGTCACATGACTTTGGATCTCTGGCACCAAGCCCTTGAGGTAGAGTTCAATTCGCTTATAGGGAGGGTCCACCATAGTAGGACACAACAAGGCAAGCTCATGCGATCTCTTAGTGTATGCCTCAATCTCTGACCCCGTCATCTTGAGATTGTAGAACTCATCTTCCAGCTTGTGAATGTCGTCACGACTGCAGTATTCCTCCCTGATCATTTCCTTGAAAGTTTCCCATGGGGTGGCGTTGGCAGCAACCAACCCTAACATCTGCACTTGAGCATTCCACCACGTGAGGGCCAAACCCTCGAGAGTACCAGTAGCATACTTCACCCTGCGCGCTTCAGGGCATTCACACATTTCGAACACAGACTCCAGTTTCTCAAACCAGTGTAGGAGACCTACTGCTCCTTCAGTGCCGCTAAAAGTTGTGGGTCGACAGTCCATAAAGGTCTTAAAAGTGCACACCGGTGCCTGAGCATATTGACCTAAGGTAGGTGAAAGAAAGACAGAGTTTAACACAAAGGTTGGTTCACGAGAGTAGGATCCAAATGATCCTAGAACAATTTCGGACTGCAGGATATACCTCCTGCGTTTGCAGCTGCAAGCGCTGCGGCAACTCGTTCGTTGATCAAAGCCGTCAACTGGGCTTGTGTCATGTTAACGCGTCCAGACATGATTCTTCATAATCAGAGTAACACGAGTAAGAGAGGTTCGCGAAAGTACGATAGTAGGACAGAGTGAGCACACACGTGTTCAAACAACAGTAGTTATACTAATCAAGCATACCATGGGCAATGTACTATGTAACTAACAAGTAGGCAATATACACACATCATATTACCTAGAACGTCGAGCCTTGCATGAGGAGCGAAGTGTCGTTGTGGACCGTTGAGCACTAAACCGGTTATAGTCTGGTTTTAACAAAAAAAACGTTTCTCCTTTATTAAAACCAAGTTCACTATAACCAATGGCTCTGATACCAATCTGTCACACCCCCAAAATCCCACCTGCGGAGTACTACCGCTTGGAGGCGTGACTGACCAGGATCCAGCCACCAATCATACTGAACAAGCATATAAGCAGTTATAAAAGTTTAACCAATACGATTGGTGTTTCAAAACAAACAAGTTAAGTTGCAAGCGGAAGCATCAGTTTAAAGTTATAACATAAGTTCAAAAATTTCGAGTTTAACATAGCACGTAGCAATCCGTGTCCCACAGCGACCCTCCTCCATGCAAGCTCCAGCTGAGTACCTATGGTCCTGCAAAGCATGTAGTAACGAGTCAACAACTAGTTGAGTGAGTTCACAGTTGGGTGTTCGTTTTAGTTGTTTCGAAAACAGTTTCCTTTAACTGGCATCCTGCCGTGGGGGTTACCCCATAGTTTAAAAACGTGTCTTGTTCATTCCCAGTTACTCCGGCATTCCAGCCGTGGGGGCTACCCCATGATAGTTATCAGGCATTTCGGCCGTGGGGGCTACCCCATGCGTACACTAGACTCGTTACCATATCGACTGCTGACTGTAGTCATGTTTATGTGCCCTGAAAACATCAATGTCTATCATCATTGACGTGCCCCAGATCCATTAGTTCACGCCCGTCCTCTGCGGCACGGTGTGAGGGTTGTCAGACCTAAATAGCGCTATCTAACTAATGACCCGCTCGCCATTGGCCCGGCGATTAGTCGATACAAAAAGGAGGGACTTCGTGATAGAGTTTTAGTCTAGTATGTGTTATCCGTCCATCCGGACGAGGAATCACATTCCTGAACCACTGACGTCCTACCCAAGGAGGACGAGGAATCCACGTTCCTTAACCCCGTTCCCAACCCAGGGAATCCCATGCTTTGTAAAGGGTGTGAACTCACCTTGGTTTGCTCGGCAGTTAATCACAGAAAGATCAATCAAGTCGCAAGTAGTCAATTACGTCCTAACATGGATACCACTTATAATCAGATTCAAACCAAGCAGTGCATGTACAAGTAGCAGTTACGGCATACAGTTTCTATCATGGCAGTTTAACAACAGTGCACAGTATCACATTTGGCCCACAAGTTCAGTTCAACTACCTAAGCCCAATACAGTTAACACAGAAGTCCACAAGGCCGGCCCATTAACTAAGGCCTGTAACTAAGCAAGTCCAATAAGTGTGGTCTCGAGTCGCAACCGGACTCGCAAGCATGGTCTCGAGTCATGCTGTTTGTGCTGATCATAAATGGTTGCGAGTCGCAACCGGTGTCGCAACCATGATTTCGGTTCGTCATGCTAAGGTCTCGAGTCGCAACGGGACTCGTAACCTGTGGTCTCGGCTTGTCCTGTTATGGTTGCGAGTCGCAACCGCGTGGTCTCGAGTTGTCACGCTGTGGTTGCGAGTCGCAACTGTGTGATTGCGAGTCGTATGCTGTCGTTTTCATGTTCACGTGTTGATTCAGATATAGTCAGCCTAATGGTACTATGTAATCAGGCCCAAATCAGGAAACAACCAATAGGATATCACTAACAAGTTTTCCTAATCAGGCTATTAGTAAAAATGGATCAAAATCACAAGGGTTTTCACATCTTTAACCATCATTCAAATTGTTCTTCATATATTCAAACACATATTCATCAAGTTCATAACATAAACAACCCAAAAACACAATGTAACATACTTAACATACTCATCTAAACATCTCAAAATCAATTCTACACCTATCCGATTAACATGATACTACACATAAACAAACCGGTTTTTCATAATCATCAATAATCAAGGGTTTGTGTCATATTTGGTCACAAGATATCATGAGTTCTTTAGCAACACATTCAACATTAAAGCTTTTTAACACACATAAAACATCATACATGTGATATCATTCTTTTTGACAACAATTAATAAGAAACATTCATGCATAAATCATATTGTCATAATCATCAATCCAAACACCAAAACACAACATGAACCACTAACATATCAAGAAATACTAACCGGTTGGTGGAGTGTGTGTGTGTGCCGATCCGAAGTCCAAATCCGAGAGTTCTTGTGCCAACCGATTGGATCCGAAAACTTGGAGGTGTGTTTGTGTTTCTAGAGTTTTTGTGAGAGAGAATAGGAGAGTGTGTGTGTTGTGATGTTCAACAAATGGTAAAAATAACTAAGGGTGGTATATATATACTAGTTCCAAGTGTGTGCCCCAAAGGGCTTATAAACCGGTTAAGGGGGGTCACGGCCCAAAGGCCCAAATCGGTTATGTTCACTCGAGACCTCATGGTCTCGAGTCGGGTCCCTTGTTCTCGGTTGGGTTCTCGGCTCACATATAACACGTATATATATACATACAATGCACACGTAACAAAACACATATCACATAAAGGTTCACGTTTATCATTAAGTTTAATCAGTTAACTAATCGCATAACGTACAAGCAAGCTACATCAAGACACAACGAAAGGTTCTAGATTTCGAGTTGTCAGATATATATATATATATATATATATATATATATATATATATATATATATATATATATATATATATATTATAACGAAGCATCAATTCATGAAATATATATGATACATATTTACAGTAAGAAACTTTTTTTCCAGAAATTAGATCATATTTTCATACAAGTTCTTGAATGTTAAACACATGAATTTTGCAAGCTAATCATAGCAAATTGACATGAACTCATTATTTCATTACATTTACAGTAACATTAACATAAAATAATGTCCACATCATCAAAACTATCTGCTCTATACATGCATGTACCTTTTAAGCCTTTTTAAGCGAGTTAAACGAACGTAGAACACACATGCAAGTACATATACATACATGGATCAAATCACACACATTCATCCATCCAAATTAACCATTATAATGTTTAACAATCTGATTTTTAATTTATTATTATTATTATTATTATTATTATTATTATTATTATTATTATTATCAATATAATTGTTTACAATTATTACCAAACGGTTTTCAAATAATATTTTAACCAATTAACTCATCCATTTTATTTAATAATATAGATTTATATATATAGACTTCTCATATTCAGATTCCATAACATCAAAATATATGTTATCATCATTTATATTATTATTATTATTATTATTATTATTATTATTATTATTATTATTATTATTATTATTATTATTATTATTTGTTGTTGTTGTTGTCATTAATGCAATTAGATGTGTGAGCAACTTTACACCTGATGACTTCTCATATTCAGATCCTATAACATTTTTGTATTTAAACTTTCATTAAAATGAAAACTGCCACAGGTCATCCCAAGAGCCTACTTATCATGTCTCTATAAATACACAGCCACATTCAAGCATCCTCCATTTCATTATGCAACCTGTGACTGAATATCGGAAGACACCTGACAACATGAAGAAAACCACTGCTGTTGCTAACTGTTCAGAAAGTTTAGCGACTCTTGAAGAAATATTACACCATGGTCGAGAAAATAAGAAACACACGGTATCAACACTTTCTATAATTTCGATTGTTTTTCCCGACATTATTATTATTATTCATACATTAAATGTGTTTCTACTAATCCATGCAGAATGCTGAGTTTAATTGTCGTGTGGTGATCAAAGGCGTACGTAATAGCGAAGAGTGGTTCAGACTTATGTGTGGAGGAGGAAAATGCATGAAAGGTGTATCAGGTGATGACGAGGAGCTGTGGTGTGCTGGCTGTGAAAACCCAGTTAGGTTTCCCCGAGCAAGGTTCGGTTTTGGTATTATATAGTTATGTGCGTTGGCAAACACCTTTATACACTTTCACATCTGAAAAAAAAAACTTTCAACAGGTTCCATCTTGAACTTGATGTGCTCGATTCCACGGCAAATGCGGTCATCGTGTGCTTCGATGACACTGCACTGATTCTAACAAGCACCACTGCTCAGTCTATACTCAATGTGGAATCGGGTCTCTCGCATATCTACACCGTTTATTCCGAAACCATCCAGGATAGCTTCACTCCAGTCATGATACAGAACTCTAACGGTAGCATCTCAACGCTCCCAAACTGCTTACACTCACTTGTGGGCACCACCCGAACCATCCAAGTTGATACATCCACATACTACCATCATGGGGCCTTTGAGAGCTTCAACTGCAAGCGTGTGCTCCCAGACGAAACCGATTGTCAATCCGTTGGATCTACCACTCCTACTCCCATGACTAGGAAGGGTAAAGGGGTGATGACAATACCAACACCGGTTAAGCTCAAAGAAACAATCAGAAAGTACATGTAAGTTTCTATATATACTTTTGACTTACCAAATTCCATGAACCACATAACTACATATCCATTTGTGTTGTGTTTAAGTAAATGTTCAAAATTGAATATTTGTCACTATGTCAATACTTGAACGGAGTTACATTCTGTCAAGTTTTTTGTACAAAATAATGGAATATGAACTACTAATATATACATCATCCAAGTTAAAGTTCTGCCTAACATTTCCTTTCTTTCTTTCCCAGCCCTACTTATGAAGGTTCTAATTCAGATGGTTCTGTGGGTAGCGCTCCAGGTGAAAGGTATATATTTAGCCTATAAGCATATACGTTTTAGACATCATATCCATTTGTGTTGTGTTTAAGTAAATGTTCAAAATTGAATATTTGTCACTGTGTCAATACTTGAACGAAGTTACATTCTATCAAGTTTTTAGTACAAAATAATGGAATATGAACTACTAATATATACATCATCCAAGTTAAAGTTCTGCCTAACATTTCCTTTTTTTTGTTTCCCAGCCCTACTTATGAAAGTTCTTATTCAGATGGTTCTGTGGGTAGCGCTCCAGGTGAAAGGTATATATTTAGCCTATAAGCATATAGATATTTATTTATTTTTTTTCAAATAAGGTAGGTAGTAATATTAGGTTTGACATATATTATTTTATTTATAATCGTGAAAAAAATTAATGGTCAATTCCCTTACATTACTTCATATCTTTTTCATAATTTCCTAACTATGGACGCATGTGTACAACTTAGTAGTTTATGCACCCATACCAATATATACCTCCTTTGAACCCAATTGAGTAGCCTTATTAGTTATAATTTCAATTTTCAAAGCTTGGTTAATATCTTGTCTGGACTTGAATTATAGGCCAGGTAATAATGTACAAATGGGCCTAATATATTCATCTGAATACATTAATCGACATCTCTTAAGAATGAACCAACACCGACATTTTTCAGCAAGATATGATATTTTAACTCATCCAATGAAGAAACTCTTAAGAGGCTTGTGAATAAGCTTAAAAAATCACCTCAAGAGGTTTTTGATTCATTGAAAAATCAAACAGTTGATTTAGTGTTCACTGCTCATCCAACTCAGGCTATTAGGATATCTTTGCTTCAAAAACATGGAATGTATGTTCTATAATGATTTGAATAAGTCTTACTTTCATTAAAAGAGTTGTGGGTAGGCCTGTAAGCGAACCAATACGGATGTTCTTAATAAACGAATGAACATGAACAATTTTTTTTGTTCATTAATTAAATAAACAAACATGAACACATGCTTCGTTAGTTTATATATGTTCATAAACGTTCGTTCACTTAAAAATTTGTTTATGTGTGTTCATTTACCTTCATTTATCTATGTTTAAGTTCGTTTAATATTCATTTCAAGTTTTTAGGGAGTTACAATTTAGTATGGTTTTATTTAATTTATTGTAGCATATTGTAATATGATTTAAGGTTTTCATATGGTAGTGAGTTCTCTCAATGATTTTTATGGGTTAGTCATGTATGGAGAGTCATGCGTGCACATATGTTAAGATATTTGATTTAACTAACTCATAGCCGTTGCTTATGTTTACTTGCTTAAACCTGTTCTAGACAAGAAACTACTAAGGGGAAGGGCGACTACATGGGCATGCATTAGCGGCAGAAGATTTCGTGAATTATTGAATAAAACCGGAAGCTTTATGAACTCCTTTAAGTTTTTTTCCTGTAATGTATGTTTTTAGACTTGGCATACATGTTTGTTCTTAAACACATTCCGCAAACAAAGTTTCCTGTGCTATGCACGCCTTAAATTTTGTGTGGCCGGCTTATGGTACAAGCTCTTATGACGTTTTGTATGGCTTCTCTTACATTGTCTTTTGGCTAATTACCTTTTATCCATGCATAAACATTTTTCCCGAACGCACCACAAAATGAAGGACACTAACTGTTGGTCATGCCGTGCATCGCACGGGCCTACCCTCTAGTTTGTAATGAAAATTAAACTAAAGTATTTTGCTCAAATAAATTCAACTTTAAACATGTTCACAAACCAAATACATAAAAACATAATGGACTGCATGAGGTAATGACCATAGAACATTTGGACTGAAATTTTCATAGAGTAAACCCAAACCCTAAAGTATATGTGTGATCATGTTTGAACGAGGTTTGCAAGCAGCTTGTAACGCCTTCAACTTTGCCATAGACAGACCATAATAAGCTGTCATGCCAACCTCTTCAGCACCTATCCTCTCCCAGTCGAATACTTGAATCAATGTTCCCAACGCCAACCCAATGATACGATACCCTAAATTAGTTCCAGGGCATCCACGTCTACCTACACTAAACGCAAGCATTTTATATTTATCCTCAACTATCCTATCAAATCTTTCAGGCATAAACTTATTTGGTTCATCCCACAAGACAGGATCCCTTTGAATGGCCCATGCATTAACCATCAACATTGTTCCGGGAGGCACTGAGTAGCCACCAAGTGTAACATCTTCAGAAGCTTCGCGTGGAAATAGTAAGGGAAGAGTTGGGTACAAACGTAGACTTTCATTTATGACGTTTTGAAGATAACTTAGTTTACCCAAATCGCTTTCTTGCAATAAACGGTCAAAACTAACATGAGTGTTGATCTCGTTCTTTATTGTTTCCATAGCATTCGGATTGTTTAACAACAACGACATAGACCATTCGAGTGTTAAATATGGTGTTTCTGTACCGGCAATTAGCATTATCTGCATGTTTTGAGTCATGAAGGTGGTTAACTTCTTTTCTAATTATTCCTTGATATATAAACTTGATGGTTTTTTCCTAAACTAAAAAATTATGATGAAAAGTTGAAAACCCAATAATTTTACTTCTGTCCCATTTGAACGGAAAAGGTAAATACAAACTAAATTTAAAAAAAAATGCAATATGAAAGTAAGAGATAGAATAATCGATATAACTTTTTCATAAAATATGAGATAAGGGTAAACTAAATAAAAAAGTGTCAATTTGGTAAATAATAATATTAAGTATGAAAAAGTAGGAAATTACAAATGTAGACATCTTCAATGAATGACATGTGTTCAAAATCAGGTTTCTTTTATTATATAGTATAGATATAGATTATTAGTATACAATATTTAAACATGAGTTTTCCCTCCAATGATTTCATCTCTAATTCGAAAATCACTCTTAATAAATTTTAAATTTTTATCATGTGTGTAAATTAAAGAAACTACACATGTATAATTTTTTTATCATTAAAAACATGAAAATTTAAACGTGTATAACAGTAATTTTTTAATTTCTTTTTGTGAACTTGAATTTTATACTAAGTTCTTACGATGGGTTCTGATACTAACCTTACCTTATATTTATAGAAAAAAATTACATCGTTGGTACTTGTGATTACAAAAATAGACCATCTAGTTTTTAAAAGGCGTTTAAGTCATTTTAATAAGATTAGCAAAAAAACATTTAACAATGGTTAACGTTATTACTCAACATTGTGATAAATTAAAACGTTAATACCTGATTTTGCAACAAAAAACTACTAGTACCCAATATTAAAAATTGGCAGAAACCACAAGGACTAAGAATGTATTTTCTCTCTCTCTCTCTCTGTCTCTCTCTCTCTCTCTCTCTCTATATATATATATATATATATATATATATATATAGAATTAGGTTCAAGAGTGAACACTTGTGTATTTGCGAACTGAGCGAACTAATCCTAACCATACACGTGTGTAAATTAATGACCATGATTTGTTCATTCGGTTCGCAAATACACTATTATTCATTCTAGAACCTCACTCTCTCTCTCTCTCTCTCTCTCTCTCTATATATATATATATATATATATATATATATATATGGTAGGATTCATGCGAGAACCACCTTTATTGCGAAAATCACGAGAACCAATGCGAACACAACAAAATAAACACACTACACCACCACCCAAAACGTAAAAAAAACCTAACCCCCACCCTCCCCCCCCCCACCCTAATAAAAAAAACTAACCCCCCCCCCCCCACACCCAAGCTAAATGCTAAAAACAAAATCATAAATCTAAACCACCCAAAAACCTAAAAAAACCAAACCCCCACCCCCAAAAACCTACCCCCTATACATGCTAAATGCTAAAAACTAAAACATAAAACTAAACCCTCCAAAAAACTAAAAAAATCTAAAAAACACACAATTTTTTTTAATAATTTTATTAAAAAATCTCTAATTTTCATCATACTAAAATAATTATAACGAAAAGTAGCGAATTTTTACAAAAATATTTAAAAAATATTTTTTGTGTGTTTTTTAGATTTTTTAGGTATTTTTGGTTGTGTTCACATTGATTCTCGTGGTTCTCGTAATAAAGGGTGGTTCCTTACGGATCCTTCTCCTATATATATATATATATATATATATATATATATATATAAGGGCAAAATCTAGAGAAAACGCCTAAATGTGAGAAAACGCTGAGAACAGTGTTGACATCTGGCGTTGATGCTAACTTACACTAAGGGTAATATTGTCAAAAAACTCATCCGCATGCCACTTACATGACAAAGAACATACAAATGCAAGTCACATGCATATTCCACCATTTTTTTAAAACTCTCGTAACTTTTCTATACGTGATTATTTTTTTAAAAAAAAATTACACCAAAAAATCTAGTCTTTTGTTATCTTTCCAACGAGTATACTATTGCTATACTTTTAAATTAAAAAACTTACATAAACTGTGTGTTCAATAAAAACACCATAAAAACACCAAGTTCAGAAAAACGCCATAGAACACCAAGTTTAGAAAAACGCCATGAAAATACCCAGTTGAAAACGCCATAAAACATTCAGTTTAGAAAAACACCATGAAAAATTCAGTTAAAAACGTCATAAAAACACCTAGTTCAGAAAAACGCCATAGAACACCAAGTTTAGAAAAACGCCATGAAAATACCCAATTGAAAACGCCATAAAACATTCAGTTTAGAAAAAACACCATGAAAAATTCAGTTAAAAACGTCATAAAACACCCAGTTCAGAAAAACACAATGAAAAACTTAGTTGAAAACGCCATAAAAACACCCAGTTTAGAAAAACGGCATAAAAAATCTAGTTCAAAACGCCATAAAACACCCAGTTTAGAAAAACGCCATAAAACAGATAGTTCAGAAAAACACCAAAAAACTAGGTGAAAACGCCATAAAAAACAAAGTTGAAACGCCATAAAAAAACTCAGTTCATTTTTTTGAAAAGTATATCAATAGTAAACTCGTTAAAAAGATAAAAAAAACGCTGAATTTTATGGTGTATTTTTTTTAGAAATATAATCATGTATAAAAAAGTTATTGGCGTTTAAATATGATGGGGAAAATGGCATGTGATTAGCATGTGCGCCCTTGTTTGGATCTTTCAATTTTACCCCTCCTGGTGGTTCCAAGATTCTCATTATTTACAAAAATGTCACTGCATCATCTTAGCCACAAAAACACAAAGATCTTGTGGCTGAAAATCGTTCTCACCATTTTCACATTTTAAATCGTTTTATCCTGATCCCACTTATATAAATATATATGGTAAGTTCATTTGAGAACCACCCTTATTGTGAGAACCACGAGAACTAATGTGAAAACAACAAAATAAACCGACCCCACCACCACCTAAAAACCTAAAGACCCCCACCCATTCACAACCCAAAAACCTAAAGATAAATTAAAGGCTACACCATCCCCTGATCCACCATCGTTTGCATAGATTAAACGGTGAAAACCATGGTCCTCCTCCCCATTTTCAAGAAATCTTTTCCTTTTCCTTTACATAAAGATAAATTAAAATAAAGAGTGAATTGCAAGAATTGTCCTTTATCTTTATACCTATTTGCAGGCGCTGTCCTTTATGTTTAAAATTGACGAGTTTTGTCCTTTATGTTTTCAAATCATACACGTTCTGTCCTTTAGCACTAACCCAGTTAGATTTTTCTGTCAAATCTGGTCATGTGCAATGCACATGAGGGTAAAATTGTCTTTTCACCCTATTTTTTTTAAAATACATAAAAAAGAAAAAAAATATTATATATCAAAACCCTTTTACCCCATCTCTCCTGTTACCCCACTCCCTACCACTTTCTCCCTTTAATTTGTTGCTGAAACCATCATCAAATCAACCAATTCATCTCCTTTTAATTTGTTGTTGAGACCAGAAAAGTATAGGGATGAGACCAGAAAAGTATAGGGATGACTTTTCCGGTCAGATTCCGTTTTCCATTAACAATTTGAAACGGTTAAGTGAACTTAGGTTAGAGAACAACAATTTTTCCGGTCAGCTTCCGAGTATAAACCTAGCGAGTTTATCCGATTTAAACGTCAGCAGAAGCCAAAAGGTGAGAGAAACAAGCTAATGTTCTTCGACGGAAGAATATACAGCTTCGATTTGGAGGATTTGTTGCGAGCATCGGTGGAGGTGTTAGGTAAGGGTAGCGTAGGGACGTCGTACAAGGCGGTGCTGGAAGAAGGTACGACGGTGGTGGTGAAGCGGGTGAAAGATGTGGTGGTTACGGAGAAGGAGTTTGAGGCACAAATGGAGATTTTGGGGAAGATGAAGAACGGAAATGTGGTTCCGTTGAGAGCTTTTTATTATTCAAAGGATGAGAAATTGCTTGTTTCTGATTTCATGCCTGCTGGTAGCTTATATGCTCTTCTTCATGGTAATAATAACAATAATTTCTTCATCCTTTTTACATTATTGTCATCTACATTTTCTAGGGTTAGAAACTTTAGATTTAGAATATGTTGCAGGGTACAAGTGTTACTGCATTGTGTACAAGTTGAATACCTTTTAGCAACTTTTCACTTGGATTAATGTACAACCGTGAATGCCTATTGCCTGTCAATATGCTGCTATGAGATGAATTAGTTGATTTGATGATGGTTGCAACAACAAATTAAAAGGAGAAAGTGACAGGGAGTGGGGTAACAGTGGAGATGAAGGATTGTCTATATAATATTTTTTTTCTATTTTTTAAAGAATAGGGTGAAAAGACAATTTTACCCTCATGTGCATTGCACATGATCAAATTTGACAGAAAAATCTAACTGGGTTAGGGCTAAAGGACAAAACGTGTATGATTTGAAAACATAAAGGACAAAACTCGTCAATTTTAAACATAAAGGACAACGCCTGCAAATGAGTATAAAGATAAAGGACAATCCTTGCAATTCACTCTAAAATAAATAAAGGGATATGGTTTGGGTCATGAACACACCCTTAGAGTACTAGTTTCGAATGATAGATTAGAGGTAGGTGACATGACACTGAACTAGAGGGTCATGGTGGTCAATTACCATACCCTATAGTCTTACCTTAAAACAATACAGAAGTAGAAAGAAATATATTCTTACCAGAATAAGGCCTTTTATGATTTGATCAGTATAGAGGTCAGGTTGTTCTTGCTGCAAAAGGAGCAATTTATCCACCATAATCCCCGAGTCACAGCTCCCTAAACTACGACGTTCTTCTATAACCCCTTCAAGAAACTTATCGACTTTCTTCATTAAAGCAATCATCTTTTTCTCAAGACCACCTACACCGAGCCACCCTAAAACCGGCAGAAAATCTCCAATATTTTGCGTATGTAATAGCTTGAACAACTCCCCCATGATGTTTTGAAACTCTAACGCATGCTTTTTATCTCCGACATGATCTCCATGGTACCTCTTCCCCATAAGCGCCATGGTAGTTATGTTATTCAAAAGATCTCTAAACCAACACTTAAGATCTACTACTTGATCATGTGAAGATTGCTTAATAAGTTTTCTACACATGAGTTTGACTTCATGTTCACGCAAATGGGTAGTGGCATCGAGGCGGGCGGTGGATAAAAGCTCAGACGCAGCCACCCGACGTAGAGCACGCCAAAGGTCACCATACGGGGCAGCACCCATGGTCGTGTAATTGTAGTTGATGTGTTTTACAGAAGGCATTAATGGGCGATTGGCAAAGACGATGTCGTTTGTTTTGGTAAAGCATTCTTCCACCGCAGAGGGAGAGGTGACAACGACTACCGGTCGGATACCAAACCGGAGCAGCATCACCGGACCAAACTTGTGAGAGAGGTTAAGTAGGGTTTCATGGAGGGGTTGTTTAAGCAGGTGGAGGTGCCCAACAATGGGAAGCGACAGAGGGCCTGGGGGTAGGTTTGATTTGCTTCTTTTTTTGAAAATGATTAGAGCAAGTGTGAATATTATTAAGGAAATGAATGCGTTTCTTTCCACCATTTTGTTCAAACAATTCAAATGCAAATGTCGTGGATATGATATGTTGGTTTATATTTATAGGAGACTTCCTTATTATTCTCTCCTTTCTCATCCATTAGTTTAATGTCATGATTTTCATTGCCGAATTTAAAAGAAATATATATATCGGAGATCACGCAAATATCTTTTTTAGTGTCATGATTTTCATTGCCGAATTTAAAAGAAATATATATATATATCTTAACATTCACTTAACATTCACGGAGATCACGCAAATATCTTTTCGTTTATGTTTGCCATTTCAGATTTTTAATAGTTATTGCACCCTAATAATTAATCCAATTTTTCATGGTAATGAAAATGACAGCCAAATTGTCTTCTTTCCTGGTCAACAAGACCAGTCTCCATTTGTATTCCAAACTCAAAGATCAATAAAACTCTTTTTGTACACATGGGCCGTAGACTTCAATTTATTGGACAATCTGCCGCTCATGTATACCTTTATTATTTTATTTTTCTTCCTGCAATTTAGTGGGCAGTATTTATGGTCATATTGAAGATAGAAAATCAAATAATCGGTTGCTCTATTGTCTGGCTTGTTATCAATTGGAACTAGGCATCTAAATGAACCGAACGAACACGAGTATAGGCATGTTCGTGTTTGTTCATTTAACTTTAACCGAACACGAATACGAACACGAACACGAACACGAACATACAATTGAACATATTCTTTTGTTCGTGTTCGTTCATTAAGAAATCGGGCATGTTCATGTTCGTTTAAAGCCTAAACGAAAAGTCCACGAACATAAACGAACATAAACAAAAAAATTAACTTGACATATTTGAAATAAACATAAACAAACATAAATTAACATGATTGAACAAACATAAATGAACACAAATCAACGTAATTGAACAAGTGTAAACAAACAGAATTTAACATTAGTGAGCACAAACAAACAAGTCTATTCCATCCAAAAATACATCTTAATTAGGGTTCACATATACTAAAAGTAAGTAGTG
The DNA here is from genome assembly GCF_002127325.2 of Helianthus annuus. NCBI lineage: Eukaryota > Viridiplantae > Streptophyta > Magnoliopsida > Asterales > Asteraceae > Helianthus > Helianthus annuus. Next base: position 90,273,904 of record NC_035434.2, read on the forward strand.
TTTTTTTATATAAATATTAAGTAAGTGATTAGTTACAATGTAAGAAAAAATTTAAAATTTCATTTTTTCATTACTATAAAACTCAATTACTAATTAGTTATATTTACATAAGGAGTTAGAAAACCTAATATTTATATAAATATAACTATTTATGTAACTACTAAATTTAAACGAACATAAACGAATGTGTATAAATGAACATAAACGAACGTTTACGACATAAATGAACGAACATAAACGAACGTTCACGAACATAAACAAACGAACACAAGGTGTGTTTATTTTCTTTCATTTAATTAAATGAACAATTTTTTTTTGTTTGTGTTCGTTTGTTTCTTAAATAAACGAATTTCCCGCCGAACAAGTTCATGAATAATTCATGAATGTTCGGTTCATTTATAGGCCTAATTGCAATTTATGAACATATCAACTACATTTAACATTCTTATATGCCTTTACTTTGCTTTTTTTTTAATAACTTTATCAATTTTCTTAGTTATTTTACAATTGTCATTCACATCAACAACAGGGTATATAGATTGTTTAAGCATGTAGGGTTGTAGCAATGTAAACAATTTATTATAGAGTATATAGACAGTTAGAGGGTGTTTGTTTTTTTCTGAAAAGCTCTTTTTGTCCTCTTATGTCTGCGCCGCGCAGACCACGCGCAGACGTTTGAGTGTGCAGATTGTTTGTTTTCTCGAAGACATTTCATTAAAAAAGCTCTGCGTGTCCTCTTTTTGGTGCAGATGTGAGATGACCTCTTCTAACCTCTTCTTGCCCTCAAACCCAAACATAACAAGAAACCCTAACCTCGTCTCCTCCACCCCTCGCCTCCACCCCTCTCCTCCTACTTCTGCCTCCCCTCCTCACCGTCTACCCCTCAACCACCGCCACCCCTCCTACCGTCGCCACCCCTTCTACCGCCGATAACCCTTCGCAGTCGCCACCCCTTTACCTCCGGTTTGTCTAAAAACAGAACAGATCCGAAAACTACAAAGAGTGTGAACCATTAGTTAGTTGCTTTTGGTGTTGGGAGGTGTGTCACACCCCAACCAATGACGGAAACATCGGGGCATGACACTGAGCGAACAGATTGTTAAGAGAAATTCCATAACGACTAAATTACCAAATAGTTAACATTATGTCCCATACCATAACCCATTTAAGTAATCTAATTATTACAGACAGTGATATTCTCCAAACAAAAGCATGTTCGACAACTCATATTTCAAATAAAAATAATTTTTTTATTTGTTTCTAGACTCTTCTTAACTTGATTCACCAAAGCAAGCATCCTAGCAGATAGCATCCAAAACACCTGTCACATACGTTAAAATAAAGATTAATACACATAGTGTAAAGGTGAGCATACAAGTTTAATAATAGCAAGATAGAGTTCGAAATCGTTTACGCATAACCAGCATGTACAACGTATAATGTGAAGCATGTAAGTTATTGACAAAGATTCTATCAATACCAATGACTGCGATTTGACTGCGAGTAACGAGTGTGCAACACATGTTCACCACTGCGAACACGTGAAGTAATATCCTTAACAACCCCTGTCCACGACAGGAGCTGAGTCTAAACTATAGTACTATCGTTGCTAAGGCAGGTAGACAGCAATCAATGTGTAAACATAACAAACAGGCATTCATCGAGTCACGTATAACATGCAGTAGTGGTTAGCGTATAAAATAGTGTTTGCGTTGTGTGTCAATTGTGATTTGAATATAGATAACATATGTAACACCCAAAAGTGCCTAAAGTAAAAAAGGGATCGAGTATAAACACAAATTGTGTTTAACAAGTAAACACAGCCTTGGATTGAAGGGAGCGCTGAGAGAGATTAGCCTGAACAGTTAACGATAGCATAAACGATAAGCGGCGCGTAAAACAATGCAAAGGTATCATGTGTCGGATGGTAATCTGATCGGATGGCCAGTCGATCGGGTGGCAATCCGTTCGGATAGCCAGTCGATCGGGTGGCAATCCATTCGGATGGTCATCCAATCGGATGGCCATTCGGTTGGATTGTCACCTCGTTTGGTAAGGATGTGTTTGTGTATGATGGTTTGCCTTTTGAAGTTTTCGTTGTAGCATTTTGAAAACAGAGAAGTATCTCTACCTTTCAGGTCGGTCGATGAACGGCGGCTCGATCGGACGGCGATCCGTTCGGCGAGGCATTTCTCAGAGAACAAGTTCACAGCAGTGTTGTCACTCGATCGGATAGTCTACCGATCGGGTGGCAATCCGTTGGAACTAGTAATGTATTGAACAAGTTGAAAATTGTTTAAGTGTTGAAGTCCCAACATTACATGGTCGGATGGTCGCTCGATCGGATGGCAATCCGATCGGACGGCAATCCGTTCGATGTTCAATACCTCAAGAGTTGAAATAAAAGTTAAATGTGGGACCTCGGTGCAAGCTGATCGGGTGGCTGTCCGATCGGGTGGCAATCAATCGGATGGCAATCCGATCGAACGATAATCCGTCCCAGCGACCTGATCGTCTTGACACTTGGTGATTTTGATGGTTTGCAGTTTTGATTCAAGATGATTTGATAACGTGCTAAACAACAGAAACCTCGTCACTCAAGTGACCCGATCGGACAGGAACCACCCTAGTCCGACCAGTTAACTGTTCGAGACGGTGTTTCATGTTTAACCCGAAATTGGTAGTCTCTTGGATAGAATTCAGATCTTGAACCAACATATCAACAAAAAGGAGTAGAAGATCAGAACAAGCTCCGATTCTATCGGTTTTGAGTGCATTGAGTGTAAAAGAGTAGAAAGAGAGTTAGAAAACCATCTTTCAATCCTTTTCACCATGAATATGTTCAGATCTATGCAAGATCTTTGTTTATTCATGTGGAAATCGTTCCGATCTAAGTTGTTCTTGGTGGATTGAAGTCAAAACATGAAGTTCATAAAACCCCATGATGACATCATCCCATAACACCTTAAATCTAGTGATTTCACGGTTAAAAGTTAAGATTCAAAAGATATAGAGGTGAAGGAGTGCGTGTAGATCAAGAAAGTACAAGATTTAGGTTGAAAACTTACAAGAATCGCGAGAAATCGAGAGAAATAAGCTTGAGAGTGCGGCTGGGTCGAGTGGGAGCTGTCACATCACAAATGATGTAACAGAAGGGTATTTATAGGGTTTACCAAAAAGGAAAGTGTGCGCGGATCGGATGGGCCACCGATCGGATGGTTGTCCGATTGGGTGGCAATCCGATCGGATGACAATCCAATCGGATGATCCCTCGATCGGGTGGCCACTCGATCTGGTGTCCGGCGTGTTGAGTTTTGTCGTTTCAATTCGTGTGTTGAGCGTTGAGATGCGATAATGTTTCCCATTAATCCCAACTACTATATCTAACATACAATCATCCTAAACATCTTGCGTTTAGCGTTTGCGATTCGATTGCAATAGCGTTGCGATTGCATTTCGATTAATCACCATATCATAAACATAACTAAGCATGCACAAGTAACACATAATTAACACACATAATCCAGAACGCATAATTCGAGTTGCGAATGCGATTGTGATGCGATAAGCGATAAAGCGATAAATATTGATTAACCTCGATTATTAACAAGTACTCCACATAATCAGTGTTGTAAAAGTCGCTAGGCGGTCCCTAGTCAGCCGACTGGGGAGTTGGGAGTAATCGGAGTACTCGGAGAGTACTCGGGGAGTACGCGGACATGGTAAATATAAAGAAAATTAATTGTTATATATTATTTATGTGTTAAAATAAGCATAATTCATGTCAACTGAGTATAATTTAAAGTGAAACATGTTTAAAGTTCAAATATTCTGAATATAAGTCCGACTAGTCTGAGTATAAGGCTGAGTAGTCCGAGTACAAGGCCGAGTATGCCGATTTTGACCGAGTTTGACCGATTAAAAGTCAACAAACCACGTTGACCGTCTAGACCGACTAGGCCGACTACGTTCGACTAGGCGCCGACTAGGCCGACTAGGCACCGAGTACTCCCGAGTAATCCCGAGGCCGACTAATTGAGACCGCCTAGGAGGAAGTCGCCTCGGAGGGGGTCCGAGGACCGAGTACTCGGCTGAGTAATCCGACTTTTACAACACTGCACATAATACAACTAATGCGATAAATTAGATAGATTAACTATAAGTCAAAGAAGTCAAGTAGTAGTTGAGCAAGGAGTGACAGATCGCAATTAGCAATCTTTTCTTCCTTTGACTTCAACGTCGACTTTGACTTTGACTTTCGAAACACGGGGTGTTACAGCCTCCCCTACTTAAGGGAATTTTGTCCCGAAATTAGGCTTTAGCCGTAACGAAAAACTGCGGGTACTTCGCCTTCATGTCGCTCTCGAGTTCCCAAGTGAACTCTGCGCCTCGTTTGCCTTTCCATCGGACCTTCACAATGGGGATGCGTAAGCGTCGGAGCTACTTGGTTTGGCGGTCCATGATCTCGACAGGCTTCTCCACGAAGTGTAGTGTTTCGTTTACTTGAAGATCCTCAAGTGGTACATACAAATCATGCTCAGCCAGGCACTTTCTAAGGTTCGACACGTGGAAAGTCGGGTGGACGTTGCTATGTTCCTCCGGTAGTTCGAGTCTGTAGGCCACTTTACCGATCCTTTCCAGAATCTTAAAGGGTCCAACATATTGAGGCACATGTTTCCCTCTCTTGCCGAATCTGACCACACCCTTCCAAGGTGATACCTTTAGGAGTACATGGTCGCCAACGTCAAATTCAAGGGGCATGCGTCGTCTATCGGCGTAACTTTTCTGATGACTCCGAGCTTTCAGCAGGTTGTCTCTTATTTGGAGGATTTTGTCAGTTGTTTCTTGCAATAGCTCGGGACCGGTTAATTACAAGTGTCCGATCTCGTGCCACACAATAGGCGACCGACAACTTCTTCCATATAATGCCTCAAACGGTGCCATTTGAATGCTAGAATGATAATTGTTATTGTACGAGAATTCAACTAGAGGTAGGTATGCATCCCAATTACCACCTAAATCTATAGCACACAAACAGAGCATGTCTTCAAGGGTACGAATCGTTCTTTCAGTCTGACCGTCGGTTTGGGGATGAAAAGCGGTACTTAGATTAAGCGTAGTACCGATACCAGTTTGAAACGTTTCCCATAGACGCGAGGTAAACCTACCATCACGGTCAGAGATGATGTCGCGAGGCGTCCCATGTCGACAGATGATCTCTTGGTGTAGATTCGGGCTAATTTGTCTACCCTGTAATCTTCTCGTATAGGCAGAAAATGAGCAGATTTGGTCAAACAGTCAACTACAACCCAGATGATGTCGTGACCTGATGGCATGCGCGGAAGTTTCGTTATGAAGTCTATAGCTATACTCTCCCATTTCCACATGGGAATCTCGGGTTAGACGAGCAAGCCAGAGGGTCTTTGATGCTCGGCCTTGACTTTCGAGCAAGTCAGGCACTTCGAAACATAGAGAGTGATATCTCTCTTCATGCTCGGCCACCAGTACTTGTAGCGAAGGTCATGGTACATTTTATCGGCACCGGGATAAATAGAATATCGAGTTTGTGGGCTCCGTCCATCAGAATCTGTCGTAAATCGGTCCGCTTAGGGATCCAAATTCGATCCAGATAGTGAAATATCCCATTCGGCTTATTCACAAGTTGGGCTCCATCGTTGAGAATCCTTTCCTTCTTCAGAGTTCGCTCGGTAAAACAAGCATGTTGGGCTTCGCGGATGAGAGTTTCGAGATGCTGCTGGGCTTGGAAATTATGAACGCTATGCAAATAGCTTCATCTGCTGAGGGCGTCGGCCACGACATTTGCTTTGCCAGGATGGTAACGAATCTCACAGTCGTAATCGTTGAGAAGTTCTACCCATCGGCGTTGACGCATATTAAGTTCTTTCTGGCTGAAGATGTGTTGTAGGCTCCTATGGTCGGTGAAGACCGTACACTTTGTACCATAAAGGTAGTGTCGCCAAATTTTCAACGCAAAAACAACTGCACCTAGCTCAAGGTCGTGGGTTGTATTGTTCCTCTCGTGGATCTTGAGCTGACGAGATGCGTAAGAGATGACCTTATCTCGTTGCATGAGAACGCAACCAAGACCAAGGTTTGAGGCATCGCAATAGACAACAAAGTCATCGTTTCCGTCGGGTAAATCAAGGACGGGAGCATTGCAAAGCATATGCTTGAGGGTTTGAAAGGCAGTCTCTTGTCCAGTTCCCCAAACAAAGGATTTGTCTTTATGCGTGAGAGAAGTAAGCGGGAGAACGATTTTAGAGAATCCTTCGATAAAATCGGCGATAATAGCCCGCTAGTCCGAGAAAAGAACGGACTTCAGACGTGTTCTTAGGTTTAACCCAACTCTTAACAGCTTCGATCTTCGCGGGGTCGACGTGAATACCTTGACTATTAACAATGTGACCAGCATGTACAACGTATAATGTGAAGCATGTAAGTTATCGACAAAGATTCTTTCAATACCAATGACTGCGATTTGACTGCGAGTAACGAGTGCGCAATACATGTTCACCACTGCGCAATAAGTGTTGAAGTCCCAACATCACATGGTCGGATGGTCACTCGATTGGATGGCAATCAATCGGACGACAATCCGTTCGATGTTCAAAACCTCAAGAGTTGAAATAAAAGTTAAGTGTGGGACCTCGGTGCAAGCCGATTGGGTGGCTGTCCGATCGGGTGGCAATCCGATCGGATGGTCACTCGATCGGGTGGCCACTCGATCTGGTGTCTGGCGTGTTGAGTTTTGTCGTTTCAATTCGTGTATTGAGTGTTGCGATGCGATAGAGTTTCCCATTAATCCCAACTACTATATCTAACATACAATCATCCTAAACATCTTGCGTTTAGCATTTGCGATTTGATTGCGATAGCGTTGTAATTGCGTTTCGATTAATCACCATATCATAAACATAATTAAGCATGCACAAGTAACAGATAATTAGCATACACACGTAAAACAAGTGATATGCGATTGCGATAAGCGATAAAGCGATAAAACAAGCGATACATATCGATTAACCTCGATTATTAACAAGTACTCCACATAATACAGCTAACGCGATAAATTAGATAGATTAACTACAAGTCAAAGAAGTCAAGTAGTAGTCGAGCAAGGAGTAACAGATCGCAATTAGCAATCTTTTCTTCCTTTGACTTCAACGTCGACTTTGACTTTGACTTTTGAAACACGGGGCGTTACAAGGTGTATTCAATCTAATGACAAGGCAAAGACAAAGCGGAGAAAATAAGAAGTCAAGAAAAAGTGTTTATAAACAAGTCTTGTAGCATGTTGTACAAGCTGTAAATGAATGACCTCCTTTTGCTTTTTCACATGTAGCTCTGAACATGAATGCTGAAAATCAGTAACAAAAGTCAAATTCAAAAACAAACGACGAATTTCAAATTGCCCATAAAGATGAAAAGTCAAAGTCAAAGTTTTTGGTGTTTGGTATGAAATTTTTGATGTTTTTATTCTGATTTTAGTCCATTGTTTGTTATAATAATGTTAATTTTTTGTGTTTGTTATGATTATGTTCTAGATGTTAATTGTTATAAATTGTTATGATTAAATGTTTAATAAATCAATTTCTTTATATTCCAGTTTATTTCAGTAGTTTGCAGAAGTTAAAAAACAAATAGTCTTCTTCTTGCAGACTGTAGAGGTTTGGTCCACCTCTTTTGTACAGAGGTCTGCATATGTGGTCTGCAGACTAGAGACGTTTTACCTCTAAAAAAATAAACAACACCTTATAATTTGGTACTTAGTTTGAGTTTGTTACAAAATGTTAGTTAGTGTATGAGTATTGTTAAGAGCATTATATATATTCACCATACTCATGTATTCAATCAGGTAGACCACATCAAATATCCCCACACTTGAATTTTAGCTAATATAATACACAAGCATTATATATATTCACCATACTCATGTATCCCCATTACACAAGGATATTTTAACTCATCTAGTGAATTGATTGTGCTCACTTACCTCTTTCTCTTTTATGGTATCAGAGCCATAGTGGCTAATTACCTGAGTTTTTTTTCCCGATCATCTTTTCTGGCGATACTTTGTCTTCTCCGATGAAGTTTACCGGCTAGCCTTCATCTTCTCCAATTCTCTTTCTTTCATCTTCTCCAAGTTTTCTCCAGTAATCTTTCTGCTATCAAACATGTTTTCTTAATCAGATTTGTTTCAATGGTAGCAACAACTCGGAATTCTCACTCATCATCCATGATGAGTTAAAATGACAATAAATTTGAACACTAGCTTGCTAGATAATACCGATTTTATGCCAATGAAGCTTGATAATGGAAATTACTTGCACTGGCAACATGGATTGCTCGCGATTCTAAAGATTGTCGCTTTTCTTCAACACCTAAATCATGACATTGAACCTACAGATGCAGATTCAGATGCCAAGGAAACTTGGAATCGATCAAATTCCTATATGTGTCACACCCCGACCCAAAGCGGAATAGGTGATCGGGGCATGCTTGGATTGACTTTAGAGCTTATGACTTGCTATTATGTATTTTAAATATTAATTCATAACAAATGTTTCACAAATCAAATAATTTAAATGAACAATTACAAACATAAGAGATCGTTTATAACAAATAAACTACAGTAATTCGTTTTTGTTAACTAAGCCACATCCTATGTCCAATCTTTGATTCAAACTTGTTCACCTGTATCATGTGTAAAAATATATTTTGGGTCAAAAAAGTTTGGTTAATAGATCTTTATTTGTTTTTATTTAACTTTAAAAGTTTAGTTGATTTTATTTAATAAAAATTATCTAATATGCAATATTAAGTGTAATAGGTGACATAAATCAATTAATCCAATAATCAACCAATCCAAATGTAAATAATATAACATGACATAACAAACCATAAGAAATGAAACAATGATACGATTCAAGCCCCGAAAGGCGAAAAGAGAAACTATGAAACAATGATGCGATTCAAGCCCGAAAGGCGAAAAGCGAAACTATGAAACAATGATGTGATTCAAGCCCCGAAAGGCGAGAAGCGAAACTATGAAATAATGATGTGGTCCACCAATTTTGTTTCGTTTTTTTAGTAAACTGTCATTTTGGTCTCTGAGGTTTGGGCAGTTTTGCCACTTTAGTTTAAAACTTTCATTTTGGTCTCTGTGGTTTCAGTTTTGTGCCATTTTGGTCTAAAAACAAAATCAACTTAGATTTTTTTTTAAAAATCATGCTATTTTGTCCTTTTTCTCAAGGGCAAAATGGCCATTTGCCACCTTCTATATAAACTCTGCTCTCTCTCTCTCTCTCTCTCTATAAACTCTGCACTCTCTCCTCCCCCTTCTCACCCCCGCCACCTCCTCCCTCCCCCCTCCATTAACACCACCACTGCACCACCACCATCCCCACCGCACCACCACTACACCACCATTATCCCCACCGCACCACCACCATCCCCACCGCACTACCACTACACCACCACCTTTGTCTCTCTCTTTCTCTCTCCTTCTCTCCTCTCTCGTCTCTTCAGAGCACAACCACCCCCGTTCTTTCCCTCCTCTTTCTCTCTCTAAAACCTAAAACCCTAGCTTTTACCCTCTCTTTCTCTCTCTAAACTCGTTCTAGAGTTTGTGAAAGAAGGTAGGTGGTGGCGGTGTGGCGGTGATGGCGGTCATCTGTAGATGAGAGAGAAGCGGTGGCGTCCGGTGGAGGAACGGTGAGCGGTGGGTGAACTATATGTTTAGGTTTGTTTTAGCCATCCTTTTTTATTTGGGGAATTTGTGAAGATGGGGGTGGTGGTGGTCATCTGCAGATGAGAGAGAGGGGGGGTTGTGACAACCGGTGATTTTCGGCTCTTAATTACATGATTAACAAGCGATTAACGCGCCAATAATTAATGTTTACGACGCAAATTAACTTAACTAGGCCTTTGGAGTGCCTAGGAACGTCTATACGACTTTACAGTGCGCGAACGGTGGTTTACAGAGAAACCTGCTGAATATTACGCAACAACAAACTGATACCGTACAAGATACTGACAACGCCGACCAATATTAAATTTTTGCGATATATTCTAGCTTTGTAAATTAAATTTTAACAATCGTAGTGAAACCGACTCGAAAAAACGGATTAAAGACGGCAACGATGTCATTCTTCGCGATTATTACCAATATCGACGCACGAACGCGACCACGATGAATACCGACATTATTTTTACACGATTTTGACTCTGGAATATAATTTAATAAGCTACGGTGAGTTCGGATTTAAAACGTTTCTCGTAGGAATTACGGGCCACTTACACACGAGATGGGCTTGTGGGCCCGAGGCCCAAGCCCAAAACCCCCAAGCCTAAACCTGCACATAATATATTAGATCTTATCAAGATCTCTACAAGATTTGAAAATCTTTGCAAAATCTCTACAAATCTTATAAAATCCCTACAAGAGATTTTGTCTCAACAATTGAAACCACAAGATCTTCACATCATTATAAAAGGGTCCATACGCCCTTATTCTTTCATTTGTGTAGATTCAATTACACACACATAAAACTTTCTTTGTCTGAATATTATACACCCACAAAGAATGAGTCTTACTCCTATAAAATAGGGGCCTCAATCAACTTTTGCTTGAGAAGGTCAATGGCTCTCAAGCAATCATCTCCAAATATGAACGGAGTGTCTTTCTCCAACAAACGGGTCATCGGTCTGGCGATTTTTGAAAAATCTTTGATGAATCGCCGATAGAACCCGGCATGATCGAGAAAGCTCCGTATAGCTCTAACAGAGGTGGGGGGCGGAAGTCGTGAAATAATGTAGACTTTAGCTGGATCGACTTCCATGCCCGCGTGAGAGATTTTGTGTCCCAGAACTATGCCCTCCTTCACCATGAAGTGGCATTTTTCCCAGTTCAGGACCAGATTCGTCTCCTCACACCTCTTCAACATATTTCTCAAATTTTCCAAGCATTGATCGAAGGAATCCCCAAATACCGAAAAATCATCCATGAAAACCTCCATGGAATCCTCGATCATGTCATGGAAAATTGCAACCATGCATCTCTGGAAGGTCGCTGGTGCATTACACAACCTAAAAGGCATCCGCTGGTAGGCGAATGTGCCGAAGGGGCAGGTAAAGGTAGTCCTCTCCTGGTCCTCAGGAGCGATAGAGATCTGAAAGTACCCAGAGAACCCGTCTAGGAAACAGTAATATAACTTCCCCGACAGACGTTCCAACATCTGATTGATGAATGGAAGCGGGAAGTGATCCTTGCGAGTAGCATCATTGAGTTTGCGGTAGTCAATGCAAACTCGCCACCCAGTGACGGTACGGGTAGGAATTAGTTCATTCCTATCATTCGAGACTACAGTCATACCACATTTCTTAGGTACGACCTGCACTGGACTCACCCACACAGAGTCCGAAATAGGATATATCATCCCGGCATCCAACAACTTAATCACCTCCTTCTTCACCACGTCTTGCATATTTGGATTTAAACGCCTCTGATGCTGTGCACATGGTTTGTACTCGTCTTCCATCAGAATCTTGTGAGTACAAAAAGAAGGATTGATGCCCTTGATATCCATGATTTTCCATGCAATGGCTCTCTTATGAAGTCTCAGAACCTCAAGAAGCTGATTTTTCTCATCCTTTTCCAATGATGCCGAAATTATGACCGGTAAGCGACGCTCCTCGTCAAGAAATGCATACTCGAGATGTGGTGGGAGTTCTTTCAACTCCAAAGGCGTTGGATCTTCAACCAAAGGCTTTGCTTCCTCCTCTTTTACATGGACAATTTCTAGAAACCTCTCCGGACTCTGGGAACCATCGTCACCAATCTGATAGACTGGCTGCTCGAAATCGTGGCCCTCCTGCGTAATGCCAATCAGGTCCCCACACGACAGACGTGTGTCTGAATCAATCTCGTCAACAGTGCCTTGAAAATGAGAGCACACACACGCGTCGACAATGTCGACATAGTAAAGCATGTCATCGTGACTTTGCGGATGCTGCATTGATCTTTTAATATCAAATGTCACGTGCTCGTCATTTACTCGGAGCGTGATTTGGCCAGGTGCCACATCAATAATCGTCCTCGCTGTGTTGAGGAATGGGCGTCCAAGTATTAAAGGCACTCTTGAATCTTCGTCCATGTCAAGGATAACAAAATCCATGGGGAAAACAAATTTATCGATTTTTACAAGCATGTTTTCCACAAATCCGCGCGGATACTTTATTGAGCGATCTGCCAACCGAATGCTCATCCTAGTGGGTGACGGCTCACCCAGACCTAGCTTTGTAAAAACCTTATACGGCATAAGGTTGATACTCGCTCCCAAGTCAGCCAAGGCATGGCTAACAGACATGTTTCCAATCAAACACGGGAGCGTAAAACTACCAGGATCTCCCATTTTCGTGGGCAGACGGTTTTGCAGAACGGCGGAACAAGTTTCATTCATCACCACACATGATATATCCTCGAGCTTCTGTTTATTCGAGAGGATATCCTTTAGGAATTTTGCATACTTTGGCATCTGGGCCAAGGCTTCAACAAACGGTATATTGATGTGTAGTTGCTTAAACAACTCAAGGAACTTACCGTATTGCTCTTCGTTCTTCTGTTTCTTCAGCCTGCATGGATAAGGTACTGGTGGAGTGTAATCTTTGACCGGCTCCTGGACTTGTGCTGTACTTGCTGGGCGTAGCCTGGCTTGCACCTCGTCCGGTGTGTCAGTCGGGACCGCTTCAGTGATCGGTGATGAGTCCGATATGACGGGTCCGGTAGTTTTTCCACTCCTGGTCATGATCGCATTCACATGCCCGCCCGGGTTTGGTTCTGTATTACCCGGAAGACCGCCTGGGGGCCTTTTAGACATCATCTGCGCCAGCTGACCAACCTGATTCTCGATATTCTAAATCGAGGCTTTCTGACTCCTCATTTCTCCCTCGTTAGCTAGAAAACGATCTTCGCTTTGTTGGTATCGTTTTTCGGAGCTAGAGAGAAGCTGAGCCATCATATCCTCCAGCTTGGAACTAGACTGAGGGGCCTGCTGCTGGGAGCTACTCCCAGTGCCCTGATTCTGGTACGAATATGGACGCTGCTGGTAGGGTTGGTTGTACTGCTGGTACTGCTGACCTTGCTGAGGCGCTGGAGCACGCTGAGTAAATCCCAAAGGATTTTAATTGCCTGCGTTCGCTCGCCACCCAAAATTTGGGTGATTTCTCCAACCGGGATTATAGGTGTTACTGTACGGGTTGTTCTGCGGCCTCACTTGATTACTCACAAAATCTACTTCTTCGTGGCCCTCATATACGACTCCCTGAAAACATGCCCCAGGCTCGTGTGACACTCCGCACTGGTCACATCCCGAGCTAGCATGCGCAATCATCTGGGACCTGTCGAATCTCGATGCAAGAGCCGAGATTTGTGCAGTAATGGCCGTGTAGTCGTCTACAGCATGAACTCCTGAGCGAGATGATGATGATGATGCCCGACCTCTATCTCCATCTTGACGCGAGCTGGATTTCAACGCAGCTTTTTCTATAATATCATACGCTTCAGTCGGCGTCTTAGTTCCAAGATCGCCTCCCGTGTTCACGTCTAATTGCTTCTGCGTATTATAGCTGAGCCCCTGATAGAACGTCAAAACCAGCTGTCGCTTGGAGAAGCCATGATGTGGCACATCAATCAACAAATCCTTGAATCTCTCCCAAGCCGCATGCAACGACTCACCCTCGTCCTGGCGAAAGGAAACAATCCGGTTCCGTAGCTTGTTCGTTTTCTCAGGTGGAAAATATTTCTGCATAAACTGCTCCGCCAACCGATTCCATGTCCTGATGGACCCGGCAGGAAGTGACATAAGCCAAGCTCTAGCTTTGTCACGTAACGAAAATGGAAACAACCTCAACCGAATCGCATCCTCCGAAACACCTGTAATCCTAAATGTCGAACAGACAGCGAGAAAAGCAGCGATATGCCTCTCCCAGGATCTTCATGCTCACGTCCGTCAAACTGTACAGAATTTTGCACCATATTATTAATACTAGGTCTAATTTCAAAAGTAGGAGTATCTATAGTAGGCTGAAGGATACTCGGCTCCAGGCCTGCCCTTCCGGGCTGATTTGTTTCATTCAACGGTCGGTCGTCGTCCGCCATGACAACTCTCTCCTCGTCCCATGAGCTTTCGTCTTCGGAGATAATCACCGGCTCGTCGATTGCATTTGCAATGCGTTGTGCAACGACAAGTAACCTTTCGCGCAGCCTCTTACTTCTTCTAAGGTTATGCGCTGGTTCGTCAGTCGGCTCAGCAATAGTGGGCGCGGGAGTTGAGGACATCAACCTGCAAACGAAAAACTGACACAATGAATATTTTATTAATATAATAATGCTGTTTTTTTTAGCTGAATAGTAATAGAATATGTATAAAAATGGGCTGAAAAATTTATAAAATCCGAAAATGGGCCGAAATTTTTATAAAAATTAAAGCAATGAATAGAATCGAATCGGCTAGTGCAAAAATGATTTTTAAGAGCAGAAAACCAAAAGAATAAGTGAATAAATAAATCCGGATTAGAACAAATAAACAGAATAAAAATTTACAAGTGTACGAAAGAATCACAAAAATGAATAAATTGAATTAAAAGCAAGAAATATTAACAAATAAATCAACAAATAAATAATCACGAAAATTATACACAAATATTAACAAGTATGTACACCGATAACACAATGACTCGGGTCGTTCCTAAAACTCGCCAATCCCCGGCAACGGCGCCAAAAACTTGACGTGTTCGTATATATACATAATTTTTACAATCAAATTACACACGATTTGGTTTTAAATTTATAAAAGTGATTATTACTTTTACATCAAAACACACACAAAAGGGCAAGTGTACCCCGTCATATATGTAGTAAAGTATCGGTAAGAACCAAGTATCGATCCACGGAAATGGACGGAGAAATAATACTAGACCTTTGCCACTAAATTACCGGTAAAAACATAAGTTGTTTAGGTTTTAGTTAATCTAAAGTAAGCATAAATAAATACTTAAATAAACATAGTAAATTATATAAATAGCCTTGCTTAATACACAACCAAAGCATGTCAACTAAGTTGGTTTTGGCACTAGAAGCATTCGGTCAATTTTCCATTTTGAGATAATTAGTATCCCTTTCGGGAATCCTAACATGACAATCATTCGGAAAGTTAAAACGATAAACACACTTTAACCACCTAAAATTGTTCTTTAACGTGCAATTGATAAATGTCTACAAAAATCTCCTAAAAATAAGTTAGTCATCCGTTAGGAGTTTTCTAACCTCACTTAATCAAGGAAAGCGACACCCATAAACACAATGCAACCACCGAGACAAGCATAAACTAGATTAAATCACAACCAAGTTCATTTTACAAATCTTGCACATAAATTCACTAAGATAGCAATTTTGGCCGAAACTAATAACTAAGCTAACAAATCATGGCAAGAATTCATAACAACACCATCTAACCCGTTAGAGTCCTTCTGTGAGGGCAAGCTTTCTTGATTAACAATAATTACATTTTATTAAACCACTAACCATTTCTAGTATCATGGTGCCCACATTTTAACCAAGTTAAACTAGTTAACCAAATTAAAAGTTTACTAATACATGATTAATTAAGCTTCATTTTTCAACTATCTTAACTAACCAAGCACCAATCATCCAACACAATTACTTATAATCAAGAAATCAATATCAATAACAAGGTTGCAAACTAATCATCAAAGATAATCATAGAAAATACTTCAAAATGTCATTACAAACGAAGATTAACATACTAATGGCTATAATCAAGCAAGGGATTGTTGTGTTTTTGCCCTAAGGCTACAATAATACATAAATATTAATCTAAATGCTTGAAACATTAACAAAATTCTAGAAAGATTAGAAATCCAAACCATAAACAAGCACAAGATTAAGAATCTGGAAGATAACGAAGCTTATCGGCAAAATGTGGCTTGAATCCGGGTGAAAGAAGAAGCATCCGGAGCCTGAAAATCGCCAGAATCGTTCCCAAAATTTCCAGAGTTACCAACAGAATGGTTCTGTTCTGTTTTTATGCTTTTTCGATGTCGCACAGTCGTGCATGGATCGCACGACCGTGCACTTTAAGCAATTATTGGTGGTGGGCCACCATACTGCATGATGTCATCAGATCGTTGACCGGATTCGATATGGCACGACCGTTCTTCATGTGGCACGGTCGTTCTATTCCGAGTTCTTGTTGCACGCCTGGTCGCACTGGTTGTTCAATTCCGAGGTTGGCTTGATCATCGGAGATGCACGGGGTGCAAGATCTGGAACGACCATGCATTCCCGGGTTGGCCTTCAATGTGCTGCACGCGGTGTTGCACCCTCGTTCACCGCCGGGTTCTTCTTGATTTATCGGAGATGCACGGTCGTGCATCAGGTCGCACGACCGTTCCACACGCCCAGGTCAGTTTTTTTCAACAGAAGGTTCGCAGCTTCGTCGTTTTGTCCCGAAAGTCCTCGTTTTTGCTATCATCTTGTCTGGTATGCTGTTTTAGGCCTGTAAACAAAAGTGTAGATAATTAAGTATCCGAATGACGGTTTTACGGCCGAAAACGCATAAAATAGGGGTAAAACGGGGGACTAAAATATGTGTAAATTAGCGAATATCAACGTGAATACCTTGACTATTAACAATGTGACCAGCATGTACAACGTATAATGTGAAGCATGTAAGTTATTGACAAAGATTCTATCAATACCAATGACTGCGATTTGACTGAGAGTAACGAGTGCGCAATACATGTTCACCACTGCGAACACGTGAAGTAATATCCTTAACAACCCCTGTCCACGACAGGTGCTGAGTCCAAACTATAGTACTATCGTTGCTAAGGCAGGTAGACAGCAATCAATGTGTAAACATAACAAACAGGCATTCATCGAGTCACGTATAACATGCAGTAGCGGTTAGCGTATAAAATAGTGTTTGCGTTGTGTGTCGATTGTGATTTGAATATAGATAACGTATGTAACACTCAAAAGTGCGTAAAGAAAAAAGGGATCGAGTATAATCACAGATTATGTTTAACAAGTAAACACAGCCTTGGATTGAAGGGAGCGCTAAGAGAGATTAGCCTGAACAGTTAACGATAGCATAAACGATAAGCGGCGCGTAAAACGGTGCAAAGGTATCATGTGTTGGATGGTAATCTGATCGGATGGTCATCCGTTCGGGTGGCAATCCATTCGGATGGTCATCCGATCGGATGGCCATTCGATTGGACTGTCACCTCGTTTGGTAAGGATGTGTTTATGTATGATGGTTTGCCTTTTGAAGTTTTCGTTGTAGCATTTTGAAAACAGAGAAGTATCTCTACCTTTCAGGTCGGTCGATCGAGCGGCGGCTCGATCGGACGGCGATCCGTTCGGCGAGGCATTTCTCAGAGAACAAGTTTACAACAGTGTTGTCACTCGATCGGATAGTCTACCGATCAGGTGGCAATCCATTGGAACTAGTAAGGTATTGAACAAGTTGAAAATTGTTTAAGTGTTGAAGTCCCAACATCACATGGTCGGATGGTCGCTCGATCGGATGGCAATCTGATCGGACGACAATCTGTTCGATGTTCAAAACCTCAAGAGTTGAAATAAGAGTTAAGTGTGGGACCTCGGTGCAAGCCGATCGGGTGGCTGTCCGATCGGGTGGCAATCCGATCGGATGGTCACTCGATCGGGTGGCTACTCGATCTGGTGTCTGGCGTGTTGAGTTTTATCGTTTCAATTCGTGTGTTGAGTGTTGCGATGCGATAGAGTTTCCCATTAATCCCAACTACTATATCTAACATACAATCATCCTAAACATCTTGCGTTTAGCATTTGCGATTTGATTGCAATTGCGTTGCGATTGCGTTTCGATTAATCACCATATCATAAACATAATTAAGCATGCACAAGTAACACATAATTAGCATACACACGTAAAACAAGCGATATGCGATTGCGATAAGCGATAAAGCGATAAAACAAGCGATACATATCGATTAACCTCGATTATTAACAAGTACTCCACATAATACAACTAACGCGATAAATTAGATAGATTAACTACAAGTCAAAGAAGTCAAGTAGTAGTCGAGCAAGGAGTAACAAATCGCAATTAGCAATCTTTTCTTCCTTTGACTTCAACGTCGACTTTGACTTTGACTTTCGAAACACGGGGTGTTACAAGGTGTATTCGATCTAATGACAAGGCAAAGACAAAGCGGAGAAAATAAGAAGTCAAGAAAAAGTGTTTATGAACAAGTCTTGAAGCATGTTGTACAAGCTGTAAATGAATAACCTCCTTTTGCTTTTTCACATGTAGCTCTGAACATGAATGCTGAAAATCAGTAACAAAAGTCAAATTCAAAAACAAACCATGAATTTCAAATTGCCCATAAAGATGAAGAAGTCAAAGTCAAAGTTTTTGGTGTTTGGTATGAAATTTTTGATGTTTTTATTCTGATTTTAGTCCATTGTTTGTTATAATAATGTTAATTTTTTGTGTTTGTTATGATTACGTTCTAGATGTTAATTGTTATAAATTGTTATGATTAAATGTTTAATAAATCAATTTCTTTATATTCCAGTTTATTTCAGCAGTTTGCAGAAGTTAAAAAACAAATAGTCTTCTTCTTGCAGACTGTAGAGGTTTGGTCCACCTCTTTTGTATAGAGGTCTGCATATGTGGTCTGCAGACTAGAGACGTTTTACCTCTGAAAAAACAAACAACACCTTAGAGTTTGGTACTTAGTTTGAGTTTGTTACAAAATGTTAGTTAGTGTATGAGTATTGTTAAGAGCATTATATATATTCACCATACTCATGTATTCAATCAGGTAGACCACATCAAATATCCCCACACTTGAATTTTAGCTTATATAATACACAAGCATTATATATATTCACCATACTCATGTATCCCCATTACACAAGGATATTTTAACTCATCTAGTGAATTGATTGTGCTCACTTACCTCTTTCTCTTTTATGGTATCAGAGTCATAGTGGCTCATTACCTGAGTTTTTTTTCCCGATCATCTTTTCTGGTGATACTTTGTCTACTCCGATGAAGTTTACCGGCTAGTCTTCATCTTCTCCAATTCTCTTTCTTTCATCTTCTCCAAGTTTTCTCCAGTAATCTTTCTGCTATCTTCTTAATCAGATTTGTTTCAATGGTAGCAACAACTCGGAATTCTCACTCATCATCCATGATGAGTTAAAATGACAATAAATTTGAACACTAGCTTGCTAGATAATACCGATTTTATGCCAATGAGGCTTGATAATGGAAATTACTTGCACTGGCAACATGGATTGCTCGCGATTCTAAAGATTGTCGATTTTCTTCAACACCTAAATCATGACATTGAACCTACAGATGCAGATTCAGATGCCAAGGAAACTTTGAATCGATCAAATTCTTATATGTGTCACACCCCGACCCAAAGCGGAATAGGTGATCGGGGCATGCTTGGATTGACTTGAGAGCTTATGACTTGCTATTATGTATTTTAAATATTAATTCATAACAAATGTTTCACAAATCAAATAATTTAAATGAACAATTACAAACATAAGA
Source organism: Helianthus annuus (assembly GCF_002127325.2). Classification (NCBI taxonomy): domain Eukaryota; kingdom Viridiplantae; phylum Streptophyta; class Magnoliopsida; order Asterales; family Asteraceae; genus Helianthus; species Helianthus annuus. The sequence goes on from NC_035434.2 coordinate 90,293,565, forward strand.
GATTGTTTATAACAAATAAACTACAGTAATTCGTTTTTGTTAACTAAGCCACATCCTATGTCCAATCTTCTATTCAAACTTGTTCACCTGTATCATGTGTAAAAATATATTTTGGGTCAACAAAGTTTGGTTAATAGATCTTTATTTGTTTTTATTTAACTTTAAAAGTTTAGTTGATTTTATTTAATAAAAATTATCTAATATGCAATATTAAGTGTAATAGGTGACATAAATCAATTAATCCAATAATCAACCAATCCATATGTAAATAATGTAACATGACATAACAAACCATAAGAAATGAAACAATGATACGATTCAAGCCCCGAAAGGCAAAAAGAGAAACTATGAAACAATGATGCGATTCAAGCCCGAAAGGCGAAAAGCGAAACTATGAAACAATGATGTGATTCAAGCCCCGAAAGGCGAGAAGCGAAACTATGAAATAATGATGCGGTCCACCAATTTTGTTTCGTTTTTTTAGTAAACTGTCATTTTGGTCTCTAAGGTTTGGGCAGTTTTGCCACTTTAGTTTAAAACTTTCATTTTGGTCCCTGTGGTTTCAGTTTTGTGCCATTTTGGTCTAAAAACAAAATCAACTTAGATTTTTTTTAAAAAATCATGCTATTTTGTCCTTTTTCTCAAGGGCAAAATGGCCATTTGCCACCTTCTCTATAAACTCTGCTCTCTCTCTCTCTCTAAACTCTGCACTCTCTCCCCCCTTCTCACCCCCGCCACCTCCTCCCTCCCCCCTCCATTAACACCACCACTGCACCACCACCATCCCCACCGCACCACCACTACACCACCACTATCCCCACCGCACCACCACCATCCCCACCGCACTACCACTACACCACCACCCTTGTCTCTCTCTCTCTCTCTCCTTCTCTCCTCTCTCCTCTCTTCAGAGCACAACCACCCCCGTTCTTTCCCTCCTCTTTCTCTCTCTAAAACCTAAAACCCTAGCTTTTACCCTCTCTTTCTCTCTCTAAACTCGTTCTAGAGTTTGTGAAAGAAGGTAGGCGTTGGCAGTGTGGCGGTGATGTCGGTCATTTGTAGATGAGAGAGAGGCGGTGGCGTCCGGTGGAGGAACGGTGAGCGGTGGGTGAACTATATGTTTAGGTTTGTTTCAGCCATCCTTTTTGATTTGGGGAATTTGTGAAGATGGGGGTGGTGGTGGTCATCTGCAGATGAGAGAGAGGGGGGGTTGTGACAACCGGTGATTTACGGCTCTCAATTACATGATTAACAAGCGATTAACGCGCCAATAATTAATGTTTACGACGCAAATTAACTTAACTAGGCCTTTGGAGTGCCTAGGAACGTCTATACGACTTTACAGTGCGCGAACGGTGGTTTACAGAGAAACCTGCTGAATATTACGCAACAACAAACTGATACCGTACAAGATACTAACATCGCCGACCAATATTAAATTTTTGCGATATATTCTTGCTTCGTAAATTAAATTTTAACAATTGTAGTGAAACCGACTCGAAAAAACGGATTAAAGACGGCAACGATGTCATTCTTCGCGATTATTACCAATATCGACGCACGAACGGGACTACGACGGATACCGACATTATTTTACACGATTTTGACTCTGAAATATTATTTTAATAAGCTACGGTGATTTCGGATTTAAAACGTTTCTCGTAGGAATTACGGGCCACTTACACACGAGATGGGCTTGTGGGCCCTAGGCTCAAGCCCAAAACCCCCAAGCCTAAACCTGCACAGAATATATTAGATTTTATCAAGATCTCTACAAGATTTGAAAATCTTTGCAAAAGCTCTACAAATCTTATAACATCCCTACAAGAGATTTTGTCTCAACAGTTGAAACCACAAGATCTTCACATCATTATAAAAGGGTCCATACCCCCTTATTCTTTCATTTGTGTAGATTCCATTACACACACATAAAACTTTCTTTGTCTGAATATTATACACCCACAAAGAATGAGTCTTACTCCTATAACTCCTCAAAACATCATCAGATCCATTAATCCCTTCCCTTTTCCCCTCAAAGAACAACAACCAGAAGATACAAAGAAAAACAAAAACATGACAACAAAAATCCAAGCCATCTCTGCCTCTTGCCTCTCAAACTCCGATGATCGGAGACAATTTCGACAACCACAGAGAACCGGCGCTGCCGGTGGTTCTCTTCGGCAAGCAAAACCCCCCTCTTCTTCCTCGGCGATACCACCGGCGGCGGTGGTGAAGCTGAACGCCGGCAACAGTAGCGGCAGAATGGCAGATCGAAGATTCTTAGAGAGAGAAAGGCCTGTAGAGAGAGAAACGGCGAGAGAGAAAGAGATCGGAGAAAACAGAACCGGCGGAGGTCCCCGGTGACTGGGGTACGACGGTCGGAGACTCGGACCGGCGGTCCTTGTCTCGGTCCGGTGGTCCCTCTTGGTCCGATAAGTTTTCGATGATGCTGAAGATGTTTAGTTCCGCGTTTAAGCGGGTTTGATTCGAGATCGGCTCAAATGTTCAGGTTACGGGTCTTGGTTCAAGTTATTTTGGTTTGGGTTTCTGTTAAGAGGTCTCAGGTCCGGTAAACAACAAGTATTTTCGGGCCAGTTTCAACACCGGGTCAACCAAATTCAAACTCGGTCAAAATCAGTAGCTTCGCGACGGGTTCAGGTCTCGACTCAGTCCAACTCGGCTCGACTCAGTCCTATACGGCTCGACTCGGTCCAACTCGGCCTGACTCGGTTCTTCACGCCTCAACTCAGTCAACATGAGTTGACCCGGTCACCTCAGTTGACCTGGTCAACTCAGTCAAACGTCTCGACGCGAAGATTTTGGTAATGGTTTAGAGACGTAATTACATTATAGTGTTTATTTTAAGGTTACGAGCTCGAACCGAATAAATTAACGAACTATTAGTTAAAGGTTACTTTGATTTACTTACTATGTTACTTATATAACTCGATTATACATATACATTGGTTGATAATTTGTTGAGTTTTGATAAAATAACGACAACTTTTGTTGTCGAGGGTGTCCAAAAACAGAGGAAACTCTGCCCATTTTTCGAGAAAACCCGTAACCCAAAACATATTTTCTTTTAAAAACGACAACCATCGATACCAAGCGACTTTTATGAAAACCAATACAAATGTATATATTATTTCAACAACACTCTATAATGTACAGGAAACAACGATAACACGGTTTATTTTTATTAAGACAAATATAGTTTATTTCAAATCTACAACAATACGAATCTTATTTTTATAAAATAAATAAATCATATATATTTGATTCAACGTCAAATAATCCGACTTCTTTTTATGAAATGAATAGTTAATTTATATTTGTTTCAAACGACAATACCGAACGACTTTTGAAAGCAACGATTCGGAAACTATATACAACAAATAAATATAGTTATTATATTTATTTGAAACTTTGAAGATTCGACAATTCTTTTTTAAAATAAATATAATTTATATATTTATTTCAATTATCTAGCAACACGAATTCGTTTTATAAAAATAAATATAGTTTATGTATTTATTTCCAATATCATACAAAGCGAATCCTTTTATAAATAAATATAGCTATATATTTATTTCCGACACAAACAAGTCGAATTCTTTTATAAACTAAGTATAGTTATATTTCTTTTCAAACACGACAACTCGACGATTCTTTTATAAAATAAATATAACTTTTCATATTTATTTTATATGCCGGAACGACATATACGAATATTTTGGCAAAGATCATACGAAACGCGATATATAATACGAGTTTGTTATATATTATTTTCATGTAAATATTCTTTTATACACGTACGACTTCTCAGGAAGACAAGCGATCTTAACTATATATTTATATATTTTGATATAAATATTTATTTACTTTCAAATATCTCGAGAATCAAGTCTTTTCAAGACTTATTAGTTATTATCGACGATAAACGATACTCATCAGATATGACCTAATCGTTTCCATTTACTTCACAAGTTACCGTTGAATCATTCGGTTAACGATTCGGTAGAGTCGATGACACGTAGTTTAGTTACTGCGTTTACTTAGGAACTTATAAGATATTCCGTGTCAGGAATATTGTAGAATGCACGCTAGCAAGTCAAGTCTTGGAAACGACATCACGAAGTCGTAATTAGCTAGCTTCGCACAAGGCAATTCAGGTGAGTTCATAACCCCCACTTTTTTACTGTTTTACATTCTTATAAATGTTTTCGGGGGTGGAAAGACATGCACGTTTTGCAAGAACATACAAAGCTTTTGAACGAACGAAAAATCATATTTATAAATCATATTACCAATGGATTTCGAGGAACTCAAATGGTTTACGAATGGATTATACTAAATATACCGGTTTTTACAAAACAAATGCGTATTATCGAAATGTGAATGATTTTCATGACTAGGGATGGATCGTCTGGTAATAATATATAGGGACTGGGGAGTTGGCCTTAGAGGCTGGGGAGGTTCAGCCTTAGAGGCTGGGGAGGTTCAGTCTGAGAGACTGGGGTAAAATACATGTTACAAAAGGATTACTTACAATATAATTGGTATGATTAGCCTAGGAAAGAACCATAGATCACGTGATAGGGTAGGCGGATACTTGGGACCATTAATCTTCGTATCAGGACTGAGGGGCATGGGTGATAGATCTATTTGGGTGTAGCGAGCCCACACCCATGAGGCCGGGGCGGCCCATAGTGGTGACTATGTCTTCCAGCCGGGAGCCCGGTACAACTTTGCTAGGTTTGAGTCTTCCTACACCGTCACACATATCAGTGGCCTTGCAAACCATTGGTGATCTTTTCCTTGTTTGCCTTCATACCGGGGTTTTACAAATTACATACCATGTTTTTATACAAATTTAAAGCATAGGATTATACGGGCATGGAGTCAAAGTCAGGGTGGGCAATGACAGTTATACAAACATTACAAGTACGAGAGTTTACAAATACATGGTTTTACGAACATAATTCGTTACAAATACAAAGTTTCCATATAACTTGGCAAGAAAATGATTTTAAATTCGTTTTCTCAATGATATTTCACAAACCGGTTATTCAAAAAGATTTATTTTAAATCTTTTCCAAAACAAACTATGAACTCGCTCAACTTTATGTTGATTTTTCGCATGTTTCTTTCTCAGGTTACTTTCTCAAGTTATGGCACGGTTGGAATAGGAGAACCATGAAGAGTCGAGTACTTAGTGGGCGTTCATTTTCTAAAAGTCTTAGCTTATTTGCTTCCGCTGTGCAATGAAGATACCAGTCCTGTCACGCCAGCTCTGATAATTTCGGGGTGTGACAGATTGGTATCAGAGCTATAGGTTACAGCGAATAGGGTTTTCTGTAGGAATACCTAGGCTCTAACCTCAATTTTCTCTGGGACTTAGACTATTGAGACTTTGAATACGTACAGAACGCCTAGACTCGAATATTGTCTCCAACCGTTGTCGAAAAACAATGTGTCAAAATTTTGTTTTCAAACATGCGCTATTGTGGTGTTTTACACACGACACATGACATAATTGCATACAATAAATAAAAATCTGAGAGAGTTTAGAAAGCATGCATTTAGGACCTTCGGAAAACTTATGTTGAAATTCATTAAAGGTCATCACGTAGGAACCGCGATTGTTAACTCGGGCACACACTATTACCCATATTGTCTATAATATTTTAACTTCCCGAGCAGGCAGCCTACACATAACAAAACGCTAGTGCAGGGGAATACATGAAACTTAAATTTTATGTCAACGGATGTTGGAGTACATCACATTCTACGCGGAACGAAACGCTAGTGCACAGATATACGTGAAACTTAGGCTATACATCAACGGAGGTTGAAGTACGACACATACAACAATCGAGGCGAGGCCTTTGAAAAGACACAATGGCGCAATTCAACGACGATGCTAGATTCCTGTCAGCAGGAGGACTAACGATCAGGAAACGACAACTTGTTACGCGATCCTGCAACGACACGAATCACGCCAGGGAGAAGACAAATGTCTCCGCATTCCCCCCCCCCCCACCTAATTAACGATGAGTACGCTATGTCCGACATTCCATGGTAATGTAACCCAACAACCGGACATCACGTGCAACCCCATGTAAAGTCCTCAAATTTCTTTTATTGAAATTTCGACTTTCACATTTACTGAGTAGATTTTCGTATCTCTACTCCTCTTAATAGTCATTGTGTCACGATCATTTCTTTCAGTATAGCGAATATTCATTTGCTTCATTTCTTGAAAATTCATATGTTACGCACGCATCGTTTGTTGCGCATGTGGTTTTGTTTCAAATAAGCGCTTCATCGAAGTTCAAATATTATTTCGCTAAATTTAATTATTGAATTGTGATTCGAATGACCCGCATTATTGTAATTGTTGGCTCCTTTGTTATCAAGTCAACACATTTTCTTGAAAATTTCTCTTCTTTTCATGTTACATACATGGTTTTTCGTTGTGACCATGCCAAAAGTTTTCTTGTCGATACATATATTTATTGTCAGATTGCGCTAAAACCAAGTTCAATTGTTTGAACTTGTCCATTACATATATTTACTTCAGAGCATCATATGAAGTATTGGGAGCATCATATTCAAAATTCGTTTTAACAAGTGTTTCATTTGTTCCGAGTCGAAGTAAACTTGTTTGGCATTCGACTCCACTAAATTGTTTGTTGATTTCGACACCTTGTAGCTGTATTTTAACTTATTTGAAGCCTGCGCTAAACTCGTTTACATATTTTATGCACGGATTTAATTATTTATTTATTGATTTAGATTAAATCCGCTTTGATTTATCACATTACAACAGTCTTAACACAATTGTGTGATAAGACAATGGTACACAAATTCATTTTTTTATATATTTCGGTGTACCTCCTAACGGTTCTTTCAACATCGATCGAATGTTTTGCGATATTCATTGCTTCTTCGTCTTCGATCGAAAACATTATTTCTTTGATGTTCCATATTCAATTGAAAATCCTATGATGTCATTTGAAACAAACTTTTAGATTCACTTTATTGCACTTTCATTTGATTGCAAAACACAGGTGATACTTGTTTGATCACCCCTATTATTGAATTGTTTCATTCATTGCGACACCTTGTGGCGTCAGTATGACTTGCAGCTTGTGCTGGTCACGATCGAGCATTTCATGCAAACTATTACAATTGAGATTGTTGATTCTAAGTTCATCCATTGGATGTTATTGCTTCTAGAACTCATTTACGTGTTGTAAACGTTCATATGGAATTCGATTGGTCAGAGTTCCTGATCACTGTTGGATCCCTATTAACTTAGTCACATTAGTGACTGTACCTATACGTCTTGTTTCCTTTGACATCAATTTTTGAAACACATTTCTTTTAAACCGTTAGGATTCCTATTGTGGAGGAAGGTCCTTGAATTCACATGATTTGAATAAGTCTTGATCAGATTTTATGGTCATACACTTTGATACTATTCGTAATTACCTACACATAACGTAACTCTAAGGAGTTAACGTAGTCTAAACTTCGAGGACGAAATTTCAGTAACACGGTGAGAATGTGACAACCGGTGATTTACGGCTCTTAATTACGTGATTAACAAGCGATTAACGCGCCAATAATTAATGTTTACGACGCAAATTAACTTAACTAGGCCTTTGGAGTGCTTAGGAACGTCTATACGACTTTACAGTGCACGAACGATGGTTTACAGAGAAACCTGCTGAATATTACGCAACAACGAACTGATACCGTACAAGATACTGACAACGCTGACCAATATTAAATTTTTGCGATATATTCTAGCTTCGTAAATTAAATTTTAACAATCGTAGTGAAATCGACTCGAAAAAACGGATTAAAGACGGCAACGATGTCATTCTTCGCGATTATTACCGATACGATGCACGGACGCGACTACGACGGATACCGACATTATTTTTACACGATTTTGACTCTGAAATATTATTTTAATAAGCTACGGTGATTTCGGACATAAAAACGTTTCTCGTAGGAATTACGGGCCACTTACACACGAGATAGGCTTGTGGGCCCTAGGCCCAAGCCCAAAACCCACAAGCCTAAACCTGCACATAATATATTAGATCTTATCAAGATCTCTACAAGATTTGAAAATCTTTGCAAAATCTCTACAAATCTTATAAAATCCCTACAAGAGATTTTGTCTCAACAATTGAAACCACAAGATCTTCACATCATTATAAAAGGGTCCATACCCCCTTATTCTTTCATTTGTGTAGATTCAATTACACACACATAAAACTTTCTTCGTCTGAATATTATACACCCACAAAGAATGAGTCTTACTCCTATAACTCCTCAAAACGTCATCAGATCCATTATTCCCTTCCTTTTTCCCCTCGAAGATCAACCAGAAGATACAAAGAAAAACAAAAACATGACAACAAAAATCCAAGCCATCTCTCCCTCTTGCCTCTCAAACTCCGACGATCGGAGATAATTCCGACAACAACAGAGAACCGGCGCTGCCGATGGTTCTCTTCGGCAAGCGAAACCCCCCCTCTTCTTCCTCGGCGATACCACCGGCGGCGGTGGTGAAGCTGAACGCCGGCAACAGCAGCGGCGGAATGGCAGATCGAAGATTCGTAGAGAGAGAAAGGCCTGCAGAGAGAGAAACAGCGAGAGAGAAACATATCGAAGAAACATAACCGGCGGAGGTCCTCGGTGACTGGGGTACGGCGGTCGGAGACTCGGACCGGCGGTCCTTGTCTCGGTCCGGTGGTCCATCTTGGTCCGACAAGTTTCCGATGATGCTGAAGATGTTCAGTTCTGCGTTTAAACGGGATTGATTTGAGATCGGCTCAAATGTTCAGGTTACGGGTCATGGTTCAAGCTATTTTGGTTTGGGTTTCTGTTAAGAGGTCTTGGGTCCGGTAAACAACAAGTATGTTCGGGTCAGTGTCAACACCAGGTCAACCAAAGTCAAACCCGGTCAAAATCAGCAGCTTCGTGACGGGTTCAGGTCTCGACTCAGTCCAACTCGGCTCGACTCAGTCCTATACGGCTCGACTCGGTCCAACTCGGCTTGACTCGGTTCTTCACGCCTCAACTCAGTCAACATGAGTTGACTTGGTCAACTCAGTTGACCTGGTCAACTCAGTCAAACGTCTCGACGCGAAAATTTTTGTAATGGTTTAGAGACGTAATTACATTATAGTGTTTATTTTAAGGTTACGAGCTCGAACCGAATAAATTAACGAACTATTAGTTAAAGGTTACTTAGATTTACTTACTATGTTATTTATATAACTCAATTATACATTTACATTGGTTGATAAATTATTGAGTTTTGATAAAATAACGACAACTTGTGTCGTCAGGGTTGTCCAAAAACAGAGGAAACTCTCCCTGTTTTTCGAGAAAACCCGTAACCCAAAACATATTTTCTTTTAAAAACGACAACCATCGATACCAAGCGACTTTTATGAAAACCAATACAAATGTTTATATTATTTCAACAAAACTCTATAACGTACAGGAAACAACGATAACACGGATTATTTTTATTAAGACAAATATGGTCTATTTCAAATCTACAACAATACGAATCTTATTTTTATAAAATAAATAAATCATATATATTTGATTCAACATCAAATAATCCGACTTCTTTTTATGAAATGAATAGTTTATTTATATTTGTTTCAAACGACAATACCATACCGAACGACTTTTGAAAGCAACGATTCGGAAACTAAATACAACAAATAAATATAGTTATTATATTTATTTGAAACTTTGAAGATTCGACAATTCTTTTATAAAAATAAATATAATTTATATATTTATTTCAATTATCTAGCAACACGAATTCGTTTTATAAAAATAAATATAGTTTATGTATTTATTTCCAATATCATACAAAGCGAATCCTTTTATAAATAAATATAGCTATATATTTATTTCCGACACAAACAAGTCGAATTCTTTTATAAAATAATTATAGTTATATTTATTTTCAAACACGACAACTCGACGATTCTTTTATAAAATAAATATAACTTTTCATATTTATTTTATACGCCGGAACGACATATACAAATATTTTGACAAAGATCATACGAAACGCGATATATAATACGAGTTTGTTATATATTATTTTCATGTAAATATTCTTTTATACACATACGACTTCTCGGGAAGACAAGCGATCTTAACGATATATTTGTATATTTTGATATAAATATTTATTTACTTTCAAATATCTCGAGAATCAAGTCTTTTCAAGACTTATTAGTTATTATCGACGATAAACGAAACTCATCAAATATGACCTAATCGTTTCCATTTACTTCACAAGTTACCGTTGAATCGTTCGGTTAACGATTCAGTAGAGCTCGAAGACACGTAGTTTAGTTACTGCGTTTACTTAGGAACTTATAAGATATTCCGTGTTAGGAATATTATAGAATGCACGCTAGCAAGTCAAGTCTTGGAAACGACATCACGAAGTCGTAATTAGCTAGCTTCGCACAAGGCAATTCAGGTGAGTTCATAACCCCCACTTTTTTACTGTTTTACATTCTTATAAATGTTTTCGGGGGTGGAAAGACATGCACGTTTTGCAAGAACATACAAAGCTTTTGAACGAACGAAAACTCATATTTCTAAATCATATTACGAATGGATTTCGAGGAACTCAAATGGTTTACGAATGGATTATACTAAATATACCGGTTTTTACAAAACAAATGCGTATTATCGAAATGTGAATGATTTTCATGACTAGGGATGGATCGCCTGGTAATAATATATAGGGACTGGGGAGTTGGCCTTAGAGGCTGGGGTGGTTCAGCCTTAGAGGCTGGGGTGGTTCAGCCTTAGAGGCTATGGAGGTTCAGTCTGAGAGACTGGGGTAAAATACATGTTACAAAAGGATTACTTACAATATAATTGGTATGATTAGCCTAGGAAAGAACCATAGATCATGTGATAGGGTAGGCGGATACTTGGGACCATTAATCCTCGTATCAGGACCGAGGGGCATGGGTGATAGATCTATTTGGGTGTAGCGAGCCCACACCCATGAGGCCGGGGCGGCCCATAGTGGTGACTATGTCTTCTAGCCAGGAGCCCGGTACAACTTTGCTAGGTTTGAGTCTTCCTACACCGTCACACATATCAGTGGCCTTGCAAACCATTGGTGATCTTTTCCTTGTTTGCCTTCATACTGGGGTTTTACAAATTACATACCATGTTTTTATACAAATTCAAAGCATAGGATTATGCGGGCATGGAGTCAAAGTCAGGGTGGGCAATGACAGTTATACGAACATTACAAATACAAGAGTTTACAAATACATGGTTTTACGAACATAATTCGTTACAAATACAAAGTTTCCATATAACTTGGCAAGAAAATGATTTTAAATTCGTTTTCTCAATGATATTTCACAAACAGGTTATTCAAAAAGATTTATTTTAAATCTTTTCCAAAACAAACTATGAACTCGCTCAACTTTATGTTGATTTTTCGCATGTTTCTTTCTCAGGTTACTTTCTCAAGTTTTGGCACGGTTGGAATAGGAGAACCATGAAGAGTCGAGTACTTAGTGGGCGTTCATTTTCTAAAAGTCTTAGCTTATTTGCTGTCGCTGTACAATGAAGATACCAGTCCAGTCACGCCAGCTCTGATAATTTTGGGGTGTGATAGGGGTTGGGGCTGACGGTGCCGGAACCTCAGGGTGTAATGGACTCGTTGGCCGGAGACGGAGATGGAGACGATGGTAACAGTGGTGGCTCCTTCTTCGATGTACCTCGTGGTGCCGATTCGCCGGTATTCTCTTGTGTAATGGACTCATTGGCCAATTTTGAAGTCCGGTTGGTTTGGGGGTTCGGAGGCTGGTGAGGTTTACATTTTGGTTGAATGATTCTCTGTGGCGAGGCAGTGTGTGTTTAATATATATAAAAAATGACCATTTTTCCCCTGAGGAAAAGGACAAAATAGGAGGGGTTTTTTTTTTTTTGAAAAATCTAGTCTGATTTCACTTTTAGACCAAAATGGCAACAAAAATGAAACCATAGGGACCCTGATACAAAAACTTTGAGATTTGGACTAAAGTGACAAAACTGGCCAAACCTCAGGGACCAAAATGGTAGTTTACTCTTTAGAATTTTTGTTAGTGCATTATGTCTGTCGACTTCGTCTTGTATCGAGTCGTGTAACAAGATAGGATAAACCAGTGCTCGTTAGGCTAGAGATCAAGTTTGTGTGTGTGTTAGCTATTTCGCACGGAATGACCAGTGGGTATTTCGCACGAAATCAACCTCTGGCTATTCCGTGCGAAATCAGATGCCTATATATAGGGGAGCATGGTTTGTCATTTGTAACTTTCTGATTTGAGTAGCGAATCTCTTCCGAATTGTCTCCAGGTGCTGTAAGACTATTATATCAATACAAGAGACATTATAATTGAATCAAGCTGTAAACAAGTCCGTTTCTCTGAATTCCGCTTTTGAATCGGATTCAAACTCTTCTGAACGACTCATTCAGGTCGCACAATGATCCTACAAGTGATATCAGAGCTCAGGAGGAAGAGTTCTTTCAGAATTCAGCTTGATTTCATCAGTTTTCTGACTTCTACACTTTCTTTTTAAAAATTTACAAGATTTTACGGATAAAATGGACTGATTTTCATACATTACACACGAAACACAGTTTTAACAAATCCTTGAAAGTTTCAGATCATAATTCGACTTATTACTGGATCAATTGGACAAAATTTGGACCGATATGATGATGTCAGCACTATTTCTCACGAAATACACATCTCTATTTCGCACGGAATCAACATTCTGATCTCTATTTCGCACGAAATCAACTTAGTGGAGATCATTTCGCACGAAATTCACAAATTGTTATTTCGTACGAAATCAATTGGTCATTTCGCACGAAAAGACTGATTTTGCTTGAAAGTAGCTATTTCGTTTGAAAGAGCAATTCCGCACCAAAGTGTTATTTCGCATCAAAATCATTTCGCACCAATTGTGTACCAGTTCAATTCAGTTAATTGTCAAGTGTTTTAAACTGATTTTGTTCGTCTGTTTGTTTGTCTCTAGGAAATTTTAGAAGATCAAATCATGGCTGAAGAATTTTACAACACGTTTTACAACGCATTTACATCTGAGTCTTCCCAAACCTCAACTGTTACACCAAAAGCTATAACAAAAGCAATCAATGAAAACATCAAACATGATAATTTCTATGGAACACATTCAAAACCACCAACGCTTGAAAGCATTGAAGACTACACTTGGTGGATAGAACGGTTCATCAACTGGGCAAAAGCTTACGCTCATGAAAGTTGGTTTTGTTTCGAATTCGGTTATAGTAGACCGATTGATGACAAAGGAGAAGAAACCCCGCTCAAAAGCTTATCAGTAGAAGATAAAAGGGAATTCTCAGCTGAACAGAGAATGATTGCTTTAATTCAATCATCAATTAGAAATGACATGTTTGCTTTACTTCAACATGATGGGTCATCAAAATCTGTCTGGGAAGCTTTACGGGTGAAAGCTGAGGGGGGTAAACAAATCAAGAAAAATAAAATTGCATTATTAAAGAAAGAATTTGATTTGTTTGATAGCTTGAAAGGTGAATCAGTTAGACAAATGATAGAAAGATTTGGTCATTTAAAAATTGAACTTGATCGTTTTTGAATTGTAAAAACTAGAGAAAAAAAATAATTGATAAGATCATAGAAGCGTTACCACGAGCTGATCAGTGGCAAACGTTTGTATTCATACTGAAAAATGATGCTTTATATGATACAATTTCTCTTGATGTCTTAATAGAAAAAATTGGAAGTCATGAATTGGAGTTGCAAAAGCAAAACAAGATGAGCAGTTCTTCACATCAACAGAATGTTGGTCTTTATTACAAAGGTAACATACCTTCGGTGAAAGTTAGTGAATCACCAAAGACGGCATTTAGTGGTGTAAAGACAAAAGAACCTTAGACAAGTTCATCAAGTTACAATCCATGATATCATTCATCTTCATCAAAAGCAAATATAGAAGAATCTGGAGAAGTTCTCTGCAACATTGCTCTCAAATTAAAGAATTCTCCATCTATGAGCATCAATGAAGCCAAGCAACAAATGAGTTTTCTTGCATCTGTTCTGGAATCATATGAAGGGTTAGTATGTCACACCCCCAAAATCCACCTGCGGAGTATCACCGCTTGGGAGCGTGACTGACCAGGATTAAGCCACCAATCATATCGAACACAGCATTTAATAAAAAAGTAGATAATGTAATTCAACAAGACATGATTGATGTTCAAAACCAAACATTGTTTAAGTAGCGGAAGCATGTAAGTAAACCCAACATAAATAATAATGTATGAAAGTCATAAGTGTTTAATTAAGCATTCATGATCCATGCTCCACAACGACCTGCCCCTCCCTGTGCAAGCTCCATGTATCTAACGACCTGCAAGGCATGTAACAGAGGATCAACAACTAGTTGAGCGAGTTCACAGTTTATAGTTCAGTAATGGCAACAGTATAGTAAGCCTTGTGTTCGTTCATTAAGTATTGTATCTTATCAGTTCGTATCGCGGCCCTCTAGGCATGTATGCGAAGATTAAGGAAAGTTCTCAAGTATTCTAGACTACGTATATTTGTATCGCGACCACCCTGGCATGTGTGCGAAGTTTTAGTATATAGTTCGCGGCCTTTCCAAGGCATGTGTGCGAAGATCAGTCATAATATCGCGGCCAACCCCTGGCGTGTGTGCGAAGATCAGTTCAATTAGTATACTAGTCTAGGTCGTATCTCATCATTACCCTTCCTCACCCTGAGGACCATATCATTAAATTCTATCATCTGAGTAAGTACGAATAAATAATCCAAAACCCATTCCCACCCTGGGAACCCCATGCCTTGGCTGTGTGAACTCACCTTGGTTTGCTCGGTATGCTAAGGAATACACACGCTCACAGCTAATCAATCACGACCTATCGTACTCACGTATGTATAATCAGTTTTCGTTCGTGTCAATTTTTGCATACAATCTAACGTCACATAGTGTGTTTGGCAGTTAATCATCATGCAGCACATAACAGTTATTTTACTTTCATACAATAATGCCCCATATGACAGTATTCTTGATCAACTCAAACAAAGTTATTCGGTAACCCAATTAACAGAGTCGTCGTGTTTAACAAGATCAACACACTTAACCATATAACATGTTTTCGCAGAACTAATACCCTTAACATGGTTAACACTTAACACAGTTAGCATATGAATGGGATACTAACAGAGTTAACAAATATAACTTGATGGACATAATGAGGTTAACATATAACATATTTATTATACTAAATA
The DNA here is from genome assembly GCF_002127325.2 of Helianthus annuus. Lineage (NCBI taxonomy): Eukaryota > Viridiplantae > Streptophyta > Magnoliopsida > Asterales > Asteraceae > Helianthus > Helianthus annuus. The sequence goes on from NC_035434.2 coordinate 90,308,954, forward strand.
AGGTTACTGAAGTAACAAGTTTAAGAGGTTATTGGGCCAGAAACTATCAAACATCGGGCCAGCAATCTCTAGCATGAAGCTCGGACTTAACATCACTTAGCACATTCACAAAGTCGGACCATGGGCTCCCATTACAAACTCGGACAGTGTAAGTACCATGTCTAATACTCGGACATGGGGACCTTAGCCAAACCCTTCACAAAACTCGGACAGGGAAAAACCCTTCACAAAACTCGGACAGGACACGTGGGAGTTAAACCTCGGATAACATGAGTAGAGGGTAAAAGTCGGACTTGGGGGGTATGGGGATTAAACCCGGACAGCATGATCAATCACATAAACATCGGACACTTTACATGTTAAAAGTCAGACCATACCACCTCCTTAAGAACTCGGACAAGTGCCTTGTGCTCACAACCTCGGACCAAAGGCAAAAACTCGGACCACATTCATGTCCCCTAATAAACTCGGTTAGCACTTGTATAATAAAAACTCGGACCCTTGCTATTTGTTTAAAACTCGGACGTTTGTTAATCATTATAAAAAAGTCGGACATCATACATCCAACAAAGGCCGGGCTTACATATTCATTGGTAAAACTCGGGCAAGCATGTGATATAAACATAAGTCGGACCTTAGGGTTCTTATAACAAACAAACTCAGACAATGCTCATGCAATAAAGGTCGGACAACACGTGATTATCAAATAATTCGGACAAGTTATTAAGTATAATACTCGGACTTTATTCATGAATCAAAACTCAGACCATCACAATCACAATTGTAACAGTTACACACATACATTCAATCAGTTACGTTCTCATTTTCTACGATCTGGAACCCTAAATTTCATTGCATTGCAAACATCAATTCAAATATCAAAACAATCGTGTATTCTAAAATCACCAGGCAATCGATTAAATGACTATTCCATATCATTAGCATCACAATCAGAATCCAATCAATGATCACAGAAAGTATCATATGAAGAACTAGGGTTTTCAAGTATTACAAGATTCAAGAATCAATAATAGTCAAGCAATCAATTAGGGTTTACAAAGATTACAATAATCAAATAACAATTACCTTGAATGATTCTAGAGAAAGAGAGGAATCAAGAGTGATGAATATCTTGCCAATGATGATGGTGATGATTGCTAGAGAGCCAAAGAAATGAAAGTACGTGCCTTGTTTCTTGTGTGAGGTTTAGTGAAAGATTAGGGTTAAGTATTATATAAGTTTCACTAATCACTCTACACACCCTTAATTATTATATTTTACACAAGCACCACATCTCACAACAATTTCACAGTTTCACCACCAAGTTTATGCATTTGTCAATTCTTTCACAATTAACACATAACCATGTATAATCACATAATACCGTTTCATTGCATCAAACGTATACAATTCCAAAGCGATCAATTTTGCAAGTAAACAACTAAATAATAAATGAACGTGCAATAAATGCGAAATAGAAATCTTGGAAATTCGAGTTGTCACATTATCCCCAACTTGAAAGAAATTTCGCCCCGAAATTTAGCATGCGGTTACTGAGGAAGCTAGGTAAGCTGTATCGTTTACTGGTTTTCCTGGGGTGTCACATCATCCCCCCGTTGATTTGGAATTTCGTCCCGAAATTCCGCAGTAGTAGCTTCAGTCTCAGTAGTGGTTGCATTGGTTCCGAATAACTGGGGGTACTTTTCTTTCATTTGGTCTTCGCGTTCCCAGGTGTACTCTGGGCCACGACGGGAGTTCCAACGAACTCGAACAAGAGGGATTCTCTTGCTTTTGAGGACCTTAACATCCCGGTCCGTGATTTCAACTGGTTCCTCGACGAACTGCAACCGCTCGTCGATAGTGAGTTCCTTAAAAGGAGCTATGAGGGTCTCATCTGACAGGCACTTCTTCAGATTCGACACGTGGAATACGTTGTGAACTGCACCGAGTTCAGCTGGTAGGTTTAGCTTGTAGGCCACTTTGCCTATTTTCTCAATGATCTCGAACGGTCCGACATACCGCGGATTTAGTTTGCCCCGTTTGCCAAAACGAACCACACCCTTCCAGGGTGAGACTTTTAGTAAAACCCGGTCCCCGACCTGAAATTCCAACGGTTTCCTACGCTTATCCGCGTATGCTTTTTGACGGTCGCGTGCTGCCGCCATGCGTTGTCGTATTTGTGCAATCTTTTCCGTGGCGTCCACTACAATCTCTGGACCCGTGATCTGGCTATCCCCCACCTCTGCCCAACAGAGAGGTGACCGGCATTTACGTCCGTACAATGCCTCGAATGGAGCGGCTTGTATGCTGGTGTGATAACTGTTATTGTATGAGAACTCCACCAAAGGGAGATGCTTTTCCAAGCCATTGCCGAAATCAATGACACATGCCCGAAGCATGTCTTCAAGAGTCTGGATCGTTCGCTCAGACTGCCCATCCGTCTGAGGATGATACGCTGCGCTCATGTCTAACCTGGAGCCAAAAGATTTGTGCATCGCTTGCCATAGTTCTGACGTGAATCGTGCATCCCGATCCGAAATGATAGAGGTTGGCACTCCGTGCCTCGAAACAACTTCTTTCAAGTAGACGTCTGCTAGAGTGGAGAACTTATTTGTTTCCTTTATAGCCAGGAAGTGTGCAGACTTGGTGAGTCGATCCACGATCACCCATATGGTGTCATTCCCACGCTGAGATCTAGGCAGGCCAGTAACAAAATCCATGGAAATCTCTTCCCATTTCCACTGTGGTATCCTGGGTTGTTGAAGTAGGCCCGCTGGTTTCTGATACTCCACTTTGACCCTTGCACATGTCAAACACTTGCCGACGTAAGTAGCGATGTGGGCTTTCATGCTAGGCCACCAATATGTTGTTTTGAGATCGTGGTACATCTTATCCGACCCTGGATGTACCGAGTAGCGGGACTTGTGAGCTTCATCCATTACCAGCTCGCGTAAACCGTCAAAAAGTGGGACCCAAATACGCCCCGTTACATAGTAGGCGCCGTCTTCCTTTTGTTCCATTCGTTGCCTTGAGCCGCGCAAGGCTTCAGCTTTGACGTTTTCAGGCTTTAATGCTTCCATCTGAGCAGTTCGTATCTGTGCGGGAAGACTGGACTGAATAGTGAGCTGCAAGGCTCGTACGCGTCTAGGTAGAGTGTCTTTCCGGCTGAGAGCGTCAGCCACAACATTGGCCTTGCCTGGATGGTACTTGATGGCGCATTCGTAATCATTAAGTAACTCGACCCATCGTCGTTGACGCATATTCAATTCCTTCTGCTTGAAGATATGCTCGAGACTCCTGTGATCGGTGTAAATAGTGCACTTGGTACCGTACAGGTAGTGTCGCCATATATTGAGCGCGAAAACAACAGCTCCCAGCTCTAAATCGTGCGTCGTGTAGTTCCGTTCATGAACCTTGAGTTGACGAGAAGCGTAGGCAATAACTTTATCCCGCTGCATCAATACACAACCAAGCCCCTGTATCGATGCGTCACAATAGACCACAAAATCATCCGTGCCCTCTGGCAATGAGAGAATAGGTGCGCTGCAAAGCCTATCCTTTAAGTACTGAAAAGCCGTTTCTTGTGTATTACCCCAACGATAGGTGACACCTTTCTGTGTCAACATAGTAAGAGGCTGTGCGATCTTGGAGAAGTCTTTAATAAATCGTCTGTAATACCCTGCCAAACCCAAGAATTGGCGTATTTCCGTTGGTGTACGCGGTGCAGGCCAGTTCCTGATCGAATCTACCTTAGATGGATCGACATGAATCCCATCCCTGTTCACCACATGGCCTAAGAAGTGGACTTCACGAAGCCAGAAGTCGCATTTTGAAAACTTGGCGTACAGTTGTTCCTTTCGAAGAAGTTCCAAGATAAGACGTAAGTGCTGCTCGTGCTCCTCCTGACTTTTGGAGTAGATCAGAATATCGTCGATGAAGACAATGACGAACTTGTCAAGACAAGGTTTGCACACCTTGTTCATAAGATCCATGAAGACTGCAGGCGCGTTCGTAAGCCCGAATGGCATGACCAGAAACTCGTAATGGCCGTAGCGAGTTCTGAATGTTGTCTTGGAGACGTCCTCATCCCGGACTCTCAGCTGATGATACCCTGACCTTAGATCTATCTTGGAATAGTAACTCGACCCTTGCAACTGGTCGAATAAGTCGTCAATACGCGGAAGAGGATAACGGTTCTTCACGGTGACCTTGTTCAGTTCGCGGTAGTCTATACACATCCTAAAAGTGCCATCCTTCTTTTTCACGAATAGTACTGGAGCTCCCCAAGGTGAAGAGCTTGGACGAATTAAACCCTTATCCAAGAGCTCTTGTAGTTGCTTAGACAGTTCCTCCAGTTCAGTTGGGGCTAAACGATACGGTGCGCGGGCTATTGGTGCTGCTCCTGGAGCTAGTTCAACTTGAAACTCGACCTGGCGATGAGGCGGTAGACCAGGTAAATCCTCTGGAAACACTTGAGGAAATTCACGTACAACAGGAATATCCTCTATTCTTTTCTCTTTCGAAGCTGCATCAGTAACTAGTGCCAAGATAGCCGAATGACCCTTTCGTAAACATTTCTGAGCCTTCAGGAAAGAGATGATGCCAACCACTGCACCACTGTTGTCGCCTTGAACTTCGAGAGGTTCCTTACCCGAACGAGGAATACGAATGATCTTCTCCTTACATAGAATCTCTGCCTGCTGCTTAGACAACCAATCCATGCCGATGACGATGTCGAAACTACCCAGAACTATAGGAATAAGGTCGATCGAGAAGGTCTGACCCGCTAGAACGATGTTACAACCCTTGACTACATGCGTGGCTTCTACACTCTTACCATTTGCTAGTTCTACGACATGTTTGGTGTTTAGAGGTGTTGGTGTACGTTTTAACAATTTACTCATTTTCAAAGACATATAACTCGTATCCGCACCCGAATCAAACAAAACAGTAACATAAATATCGTCGAGAAGAAACTTACCCATAACGACGTTGGGATCATTTCTAGCATCACCCTGCCCCAACACGAATGCACGACCCCTTGCTTCGTTGCCGTTGTTGTTCCCACCATTGTTGTTGTTGTTGCCATTCCCTTGATTGTTGTTATTGTTGTTATTGCGGTTCTAGTTTAACTGGGGACAATCACGCTTGAAATGACCTTCAGCCCCACACTGAAAACATCCCCTGTTGCCCCGCTGATGCTGCTGATGCTGATACTGGTTCTGTGGAGCTGGTGGTGGGTGTTGCTGATTCTGATTTGCAGGTCGTGAACTCCTGCAGTCTTTAGCTTCATGCCCTAACTTGAGACATCTCTGACAACGCTCCTTACGACACCGCCCGCTGTGGTGTCTGTTGCACTTATTACACAGTGGGTGAATTCCCCGATATCCACCCTGCCCCTGACTGCCAGATGATTGCTGACTCGGATTCTGGTAGTCATTTGTCTTGCGCTGCTGAGACTGAACAGGAACTGATCCCTTGCTGGAATCCCCCTCCCATTTTCTCTTGTTGTCACTGGGAGTAGCAGAAGTAGTGACAGCAGTAGTGGTAGCATTGATACGTTTTGGCAGCCTGTTCTGATCCACTGCCTGATCTGTAATACGATGAGCAAGGCGCTGAATAGCCTGGATATTATCAAGATTAGCCGATGTCACATGGCTCTGAATTTCTGGCGCCAAACCCTTGAGATACAACTCGATGCGCTTGTATGGAGGGTCCACCATAGTTGGACACAGCACAGCCAACTCGTTCGACCTCTTGGTATAAGCCTCGATCTCTGACCCAACCATTTTCAAATGATAAAGCTCGTCTTCCAACTTATGAATATCTTCCCGAGTGCAGTATTCCCTTTTGATCAGTTCCTTGAAATCATTCCAAGGGGTGGCGTTAGCAGCTACCAACCCTAGGATCTGCACTTGCGCATTCCACCAAGTTAGAGCAATCCCCTCTAAAGTACCAGTGGCATACTTGACCCTGCGAGCCTCAGGGCATTCACACATTTCGAACACAGATTCTAGCTTCTCAAACCAATGGAGGAGTCCCACTGCCCCCTCGGTGCCACTGAATGAGCTTGGACGACAGTCCATGAAGTTCTTGAAAGTGCAGACGGGCTGCTGAGCGTGTTGACCTATTGTGTACGAATAGGGCAAAGTTAAATACGAGTGTTAATGTAGAATCTAAGGATCCTAGTGTGAGTCTATACTGCAGGGTATACTACCTGCTTGAGCAGCTGCAAGTGCCGCAGCAACTTGAGCTTGAACGAGAGCCTCTAGCTGGGCTTGAGTCATGTTAATTCGTCCAGACATGATCTTCATATCAAATGCAACATGAGTTAGAGAGGTTCGCGAATAGTGCGATGACAGAAGAGTGTAAGCACATAGATGTTCTCAAGCAATAACAAGTAGTGAGCAATGTAATGTAAGCATACTGCGAGCAAAGTTCTATGCAATTCTAGCATGTAGGCAATAAACATAAACCTTATTACCTAGGATGTTGAGTCTTGCACGTGGAGCGAAGCGTCGTTGTGGATCGTTGAGAGCACTGTTCTGGTTATAGTCTGGTTTTAATAAAAACGTTTTCCCATATTAAAACCAAGTTCTCTATAACCAATGGCTCTGATACCAATCTGTCACACCCCCAACATAATGAGGTTAACATATAACATATTTATTATACTAAATAAGGTTACTGAAGTAACAAGTTTAAGAGGTTATTGGGCCAGAAACTATCAAACATCGGGCCAGCAATCTCTAGCATGAAGCTCGGACTTAACATCACTTAGCACATTCACAAAGTCGGACCATGGGCTCCCATTACAAACTCGGACAGTGTAAGTACCATGTATAATACTCGGACATGGGGACCTTAGCCAAACCCTTCACAAAACTCGGACAGGGTAAAACCCTTCACAAAACTCGGACAGGACATGTGGGAGTTAAACCTCGGATAACATGAGTAGAGGGTAAAAGTCGGACTTGGGGGGTATGGGGATTAAACTCGGACAGCATGATCAATCACATAAACATCGGACACTTTACATGTTAAAAGTCGGACCATACCACCTCCTTAAGAACTCGGACAAGTGCCTTGTGCTCACAACCTCGGACCAAAGGCAAAAACTCGGACTACATTCATGTCCCCTAATAAACTCGGTTAGCACTTGTATAATAAAAACTCGGACCCTTGCTATTTGTTTAAAACTCGGACGTTGTTAATCATTATAAAAAAGTCGGACATCATACATCCAACAAAGGCCGGGCTTACATATTCATTGGTAAAACTCGGGCAAGCATGTGATATAAACATAAGTCGGACCTTAGGGTTCTTATAACAAACAAACTCAGACAATGCTCATGCAATAAAGGTCGGACAACACGTGATTATCAAATAATTCGGACAAGTTATTAAGTATAATACTCGGACTTTATTCATGAATCAAAACTCAGACCATCACAATCACAATTGTAACAGTTACACACATACATTCAATCAGTTACGTTCTCATTTTCTACGATCTGGAACCCTAAATTTCATTGCATTGCAAACATCAATTCAAATATCAAAACAATCGTGTATTCTAAAATCACCAGGCAATCGATTAAATGACTATTCCATATCATTAGCATCACAATCAGAATCCAATCAATGATCACAGAAAGTATCATATGAAGAACTAGGGTTTTCAAGTATTACAAGATTCAAGAATCAATAATAGTCAAGCAATCAATTAGGGTTTACAAAGATTACAATAATCAAATAACAATTACCTTGAATGATTCTAGAGAAAGAGAGGAATCAAGAGTGATGAATATCTTGCCAATGATGATGGTGATGATTGCTAGAGAGCCAAAGAAATGAAAGTACGTGCCTTGTTTCTTGTGTGAGGTTTAGTGAAAGATTAGGGTTAAGTATTATATAAGTTTCACTAATCACTCTACACACCCTTAATTATTATATTTTACACAAGCACCACATCTCACAACAATTTCACAGTTTCACCACCAAGTTTATGCATTTGTCAATTCTTTCACAATTAACACATAACCATGTATAATCACATAATACCGTTTCATTGCATCAAACGTATATAATTCCAAAGCGATCAATTGTGCAAGTAAACAACTAAATAATAAATGAACGTGCAATAAATGCGAAATAGAAATCTTGGAAATTCGAGTTGTCACATAGTAGCTGGCAAAATTGGAAATTCTGAATTGACCAAAGAAGACTATGACCGGATTGATCTAGAAGAAATGGAACTCATAGATATTCGCTGGTGTTTGGCTAGTTGCATTAGAAGAGCTCAGAGATATATGGAGATTACAGGGAAGCAGTCTATCGGTGGTCCATCAACTAAACTGGGATTTGATAAATCCAAAGTGACTTGTTTCAAATGCAAGCAAAGAGGTCATTTCAAGAGAGAATGTCATAATTCTGTAGCCGATGGAAATGAAAATCCTTTCAATGATGATTATTATCGAAAAGCGATTTACCACCGCAGCAAAGAAGAGCCAAAAATGATTGAAAGTAATCCCAAGAAGAAAGCTTTACTTATACATCAAGATGATGAAAAAGTAGCAGAAGGTTTCAGTTGGGACAAATATGTTCCATCCGCTTCAACATTGGCTGCTGAAGTGAAAAAGGAAAACCAAGAAGAAATTTTGAGTGATTGTGTTAATAATCAAGTCACAGCTCATGGCAGAAAAATACCACAAGGCAAACATTATGTTTTTGTTGCTGAAATTAAAGAGAAATCCAGAGAAGAGATTTTGAAGGATAAAACATACAGAGAAAGAAACATTGCATGGAAAAGAAATAATGAAATGCAAGAAGAGTATGAAAATGCTGTAAGCAATAAAAGATGGGACAAGAAGAAAGAATGCTACGTAAACAGAACTGGTGAACCTATTGTTCCCAAGAAAGACATAATTTTTGATGATGTTCTTTTAGAAATCCCTGGATCCGTTGAATACTATACAAATGTTGGAAAAGATAAAACATATGTGAAAAGGTTTGAAAAACTTCTTAGAGATGTTATGACTTCAAGTCTGAGGAAGAGGGATGAAGAGTGAATGAAGAAGAATGTTGATGAGATAGTGAATGATTTGAAGAAGATAGCTGAAGAAGTTAAAGTCAAAGATGTGAAGATTGGTGAGGAAGAAAAGGTAGAAGAAAAAGTTGTTGAAAAAGAAGCTGTTACTAAAGAACAGCAGGTTGAATAAGCTGAGAAGAAGCTTGAAAGTTCGATTGAAGTGAAGGATGAGATTTTGGAGGTTACTGGTGATGTTGGTGTTGATGCTGGTGATGAGAAGAAGAGTGACGCTGATAAGAAGCAGATAGAAGCAAACAATGAGGTGCCAATCACTGAGGTAAATTCTGATTATGAAATCTTAAATGAAACTGTTGAACAATGCAAGAAATGCATGGAAACGTGCAGAGCTTGTATTGAAAATGCTGAAAAGTTCAGAACAAGAGATCTTGAATTCACCAAAATTGAAGAAGTTTTCAAAAATAAATACAAAGAAATGTTAGAAAATGAAAAAGTTTTAAAAGAAAATGATGAAAACTTTTTAGAAAAAATGTAAAAAATTAGAAAAAGAAAATGAATTTTTGAAAGAAAATGTGTTGAAAAAGACCGAAGAATCTGATAAAAAAGAAAGTGCTTTTCAAGAAATGAAAAAAGAATATGATTCAATAAAGTTGGCTTATCACATTACTAAAAAGTCATATGAAGATGTGAAAGGTCAAATGAAACTTGTTCAATCAAGATTAAGATATTGTTCTGAAACAACTGATATGTTTATGCGACAATATGAAATAAAGCAACAAGTTGTAAATTCTTACATTGAGGATGTTGCTAAGCTAAAACATCAGATTGCTGATTTAGAACAGGATAACAACAAATTGAAAAGTTATCATGCGTCATCATATGTGCTTGAAAGAATTTTCAACATAAAACCGGATGGTAAAGATTCTGAACAAAACAAAAAGGGCATTGGCACAAAGTTTCATCAAGTTCCACCACCGGATAAGTTTGCATTTTATGATGATGAAAAGGTTGAAAAAGCTTTCAACATGGTAGATCAATTGCCAGATAACATTGACGTAACCTATTCCAAATCTGATGATTTTAGTGATTCAGAGGTGGTAGGTAAGGTCGTTGAAAGTGTATTGAAAGAAGAGTTGGTTGAAAAAGGTAAATCTGAATCACAGGATGGAAATGAAGGTTGTTTTCATGAAGAATATCTGAAAAAACTCAAAATCTAAGAAAAATTTGAATGATGATTCAAAAGGATTGGTTTATACCATGATTGGATCGAACAAATTATTCTTAGATATTGTATTCCCGATTCAAAATGTGATTTCAGAAAAGATTGACAAAGTTTTCAAGATGGTTAAGATTCAAAAATCTGAAATTCCAAAGTTTGCTAGTAAAGGTCATAAAACTTTTTATAACAAATCTGGTTACAAAAAGAAAAACATGAAGGCTGGGTTGGGTTATAAAAAGAAACAAAATTGGAAGAAAAATGAAACACCAAATTATTAGGCAAAGATGAATTTTGTTCACGGAACAAGTTCTGAAGAAGAGAAAGAATTCCAATTTAGACGACAATCTAATGAAGAGTTCTATGCTCAAAAGAAAAAGCAACAACCGCAGGCCAAAGATGTCTCAAAGAGAACATATTTCAAATGTGATCAAACTGGACATCTTGCACGCAAGTGTCCAAATCTGAAACTTGTTGATGTTGAGTCAAAAAAGAAACCTGATGAGGTTGAAAAACAGAAATCTGAGAATGTGAAACAAAGGTCAACCAGATTTGATTTAAAACAAACTTGGAGGTACAATACAAACAAGTTTGTTTCAAATCAAACTTGGAAATCAAAACCGAACAGGTTTGATTTAAGACAGACCTGGAATTCTCACACACCCAGATTAAGAACAACGCAAAGATGGCAAACATCAGTTGATATGACAACACCCCAACAGTTTTGGAAATCAAATGTTGTTCATAATCAAAATGTTCAAAAAGAGTCACATTTTTATAAAAGAAGTACTTCAAAAGGTCAAACATGGTCTGTTAAGAAACAAATGACTTCGGCAAATGATGAAAAAGTTGAAGTAAAAATTGAAAAAGTATTTGTACATAATGACAAAGATTTGCCAAAGTTAAATGATGCATATTGTGTTGAAATGCCTAAGGTCAAACAGACCTGGGCTAACTTGTTCAAGTAATTAAATACTTTGAATGTGTAGGTGCTTCTGAAGAAAACTGTATGTCAAGAGGAGTGTCGGAGCAGCCTGGCACGAGAAGAGGAGGCTGCTGAACCCTGAGTTGGTTAAAGACAGGGAGTTTTATTTCTGTATATAAATAAACCATATTTCAAAAACCCTAAAAATTGAAAAATTTTAAAAAACCAAAAATATGTTTTTATTTTGTCAAAAATTTGAAAATCAAAAATATGTTTGTTTTTAAATTTGTCAAAAAATCAAAAATTTCAAAAATATGTTGATTGAATATGCCGAAACCCTCACAGCGGAACAAACATGATTAATTTCAAAAGATTGAAAAACGGTTTTCAAACTGTAAAATATCAATGTGTTGTAAATCATGGGGGTATTTACTGCTTTTCATGCAATTCGGTACATAGTTAGTAGAAAATGGATGGCGAGACAAAGCTATCTATATCGGTTATCAAATTTTCTTTAAATGGTTTTGCATTTTAGGGGGAGTAAGAATATTTCAGAAAATACAAAAACATTAGTAAAATTTAAAAAAGCCAAAAACATGATAAAAACCTATTGACAAAAACATGATAAAATTCAAAAATGAGTTTTTGTGTAAAAAGAGGAAATGATAGTACATCAGTAGACAATCACGGTACGCTAAGGAAATGGAATGTTTTAAAATGTGATAAACGGTCTCACTGACAATATGCCAGTAGATTTTTACACGCTTAGTAGATTGTTTTCGAGATATAAACCTAAATATCAATACTTTACTTATCTCGTGGGGAACATCTCTCGGATATATGGGTAACCCCCGAAATCTTGTTTGAAGGGCTTTCTATTTCTGACATACTAGGTCTTTGTGCGTGGTGATATCTGGGGTATTATACCTGGACTTCTGATTTTGCGGAAGCAATAGCCTAGTCCTCGTATAATGCTTTGCATTTGCTTTAATTCTAAAGCTCACCCTCAGCATAAAAATGATGAAACATTGAAAAATGCTAATCATGTGCTGTTAAAGAAAAGATGCCCAAACGGGACACACCTAAAGTCGAGCCATCATCTCTTTGTACGAACAGAAGTTATAGCCTGAGCTCTCATGGCCTCGCATTACCCGTTTACATATATCATTAGTGTACATTCACCTGTAAGACTGAATATAGGAGTCTGGATACGGGAGTATATTCTGAGGTGGGATACGCGAATAAGTTTAAGTTTCTTAAAACATTAATTTCTTATCTCGAATCAATTGAAGTTTGTGTGAAAATTTAAATGGACAAGTATACTAACAATCTAAATGAATCGTTTAGAACTTAAAGTGTTAAATAGCTCAACGGTACTAGCGATTTTTCATAAACTGATATAATCCTCTGACGCGAACTCAAACAAAAATATTGTCTGTACATATGTTTGTATATATTTCTTTACGGTTTTATATTTCAGAAAAATACAAAAACATTTTGATTCGGTTTTTTTTGTCAACAACCGATGTAAGGTTCAAAATCTGAGTATGCTGATTGTGTTTCCGAAAATAAACAAGTTCATTAATTTGAAACTTGTAGTTTTAAAATAAAAAAATCAAAAAACAGTTTGTGATATCTCCAAGGTCATTAATTTGGACTTGGATGATTAACCGTGAAGGATTTGGATTCTTATATTGTTAAAATCTGCTAAAAGAGCCACGGTTTTCAAACCTGGAAATTCAAATCTTTGTTACTTATAAACGTTTGAGATTTGCAGCTGTTGTTCCAGACTACAATCCCGACAGTTGAGACTAAGGGGGAGTCTGAAGACGAGCTCAAAGCAAGGGGGAGCTTGTAACCGGAAAGCAAGGTGTCGATCCCTAAAAGCACGGAAGCTTGACGAAAGGGGGAGCCTGAAGAAAGTGTTTCTAAAAGCTATTAATATAAGAGCCAGAGTCAGATCCTAATATAACATTCAAGATAGAAGCTGATGGAAGAAGATAAAGATTGATGGAGGCTTACAATGTTAGACAATTTGGTAAGACTGTGAGGACTGATCAAGACTGAAGATGTGTCGTGATAAAGACTCGACACTGAAGACTTCGTCAACATCCATGGGGGAGTCTGTTAGTGCACTATGTCTGTCGACTTCGTCTTGTATCGAGTAGTGTAACAAGATAGGATAAACTGGTGCTCGTTAGGCTAGAAATCAAGTTTGTGTGTGTGCTAGCTATTTCGCACGAAATAGCCAAAGGCTATTTCGCATGAAATGACCAGTGGGTATTTCGCACGAAATCAACCTCTGGCTATTCCGTGCGAAATCAGATGCCTATATATATAGGGGAGCATGGTTTGTCATTTGTAACTTTCTGATTTGAGTAGCGAAGCTCTGCCGAATTGTCTCCAGGTGCTGTAAGACTATTATATCAATACAAGAGACATTATAATTGAATCAAGCTGTAAACAAGTCCGTTTCTCTGAATTCCGCTTTTGAATCGGATTCAAACTCTTCTGAACGACTCATTCAGGTCGTATAACGATCCTACAATTTTATGTTTCCAGAATTTACAATATCCCCCCTAACTTTACTAACTGGGTTAACCTAGTTATAACTAAAATTACTACAACCCACTTTAAGACTAACTAGATTATATATAATTGTATGTTAATCAAATCAATTAATTAGCCAAATAAATAAATAACTATTTTGATAATTAAATAAAAAAATCTCTCAACGGTTGTTTAAGTTCACAAAAAATTATGAGGTTTCAAAGGTTAGGTTTTAGATTTTCAAAATGGGTCAGATTTTGGGAGCGCATTTTGACGGATGTTACACTATGTGTCGGGACTCATAACAGGAAACTTGTCATCTTCGTTAGTTCATCTTGCACATGGCACAAATTCGTCTTTAAAACTATAGAAACGACTTAAAGAATCGTTTTATTGATCTATGGTTGCGAAAATCCTAAATGGTGGCCGGATAACGATGGTGAAGTCGTTTTAGATCAGGTTGTTGATGGAGGAGGTCGTAGTTGTGATGTTGACTGGTCTAGGATTTCTTCATTGTGGGGTACTCCAAAGAAAGATGTAAATTCAACTGATTCTCATTCTAAAACTAATCCTTCAAGTGAAATTAGACAAAAAGGTATTTTAGGCCCAAGCCCAAGATCTACACATATTAAGTTTGATTCTACACATATTGGGCCATTTTTCACATTGGGTTGGTTACATGACTTCACCTCATTTTGGGTTGATGGCTGATTTGTCAAATATATACGAGCGTGTTTATTCTTGGATACCCGACTCCGGTGCCACTACGCATATGACTTCTGATTCTTCTATTGTCTTTGATGCTACTCCCTACACCAGCTCTGAGCGAGTCGTTGTAGGCAATGGTATAGCTCTTACTATTTCTCAGATTGGCACTACTTTACTTCATTTGTCTGACCATGCTCTTACTCTTAGACATGTTCTTGTGGTTCTTGGCTTAGCCAAGAACCTTTTATCGATCACGCAGCTGGTGATTGATCATCCCATAGCTGTTGTTTTCTCATTTCTAGGTCTGTCTATTTCAGACTCTTGATGGATAACTTCTCCTTCACACACATGGTGTTGGTGCATATGTCTGTCAACTTCGTCTTGTATTAGATTAGAGAAATCAGGGCACGATATACGAGAAAAATGTCAAAATGTGTGTAAAGAGTATTTCGCACGAAATGGACCAGAGTCTATTTCGCACGAAATGACCTTGTCATTTCGTACGAAATAGCAATGTCCATTTCGCATGGACTATTTCGCACGAAATAGCCTGACCTATAAATACCTGTTGTGCCTTGTCATTTGTAACTTTCCGGTTTCAGTGTCGAACTGCTGCTGAAGTGTCTACTCGTTGTAAATCTTTGTTATATCAATAAAAAGACATTTAATGTGAATTGCAAGCTGAATCACCTCAATACGTTTGTTTCCACCTCTTGTATTGATTAAAAACTCTTCTGATCGACTCGTTTGGGTCAGAAAACGATCCTACAAGTGGTATAAGAGCTCAGGAGGAAAAGTTCTTACCGATTCAGCTCAAAATTCTGATTTCTACACCTTCTTTTCGAAATTAAACAAGGTTTCATGGTCAAAATGGCTTGATTTTCTCACATTATATGCGAAATAGTGTTTTAACAAACCGTAGAAAGAATTGGATCTAAAATCGGACTAAAACTTGATCAATTTGACAAAAACATGGCCGAGATGATGACATCAGCAGCATTTCGTACGATTTGAACATTTGGTTTCGCACGAAATCACTCAGTTTCATCTATTTCGCACGAAATAGTACGTTGATTTCGCACGAAATAGCTTAAGTTACTCTCTTTTCGCACGAAAAGGCTATTTCGTTTGAAATTTTTCATCAAAACTTCATTTCGTACGAAACAATATTCTCATTTCATACGAAATCAATGCTTTTCGCACCAAGTTGGTATTTCGTTTGTCTATTTCGCACGGAATCAGTTATTCGTGTGAAAGTCCTCATTTCGTGTGAACTCATTTCGTTTGAATGTGTGCTATTCCGTACGAAATCACCTATTTCGTATCAGCTTGTTCATTTCGTTTGAAGGGTATTTCGCATCAGTGTTTCGTTTGAAGGATCATAATTTCGTTTGAAAGTCAGTTTTTGTGAAATTTTGAAACCGAATCATGGAAGAGGAATTTTACAACGCGTTTGCAACTCCGATTACTATTGCACAGCACGCAATGTTAGAAAATGAAACATGCACCATGCAAAAACCGCCAAAGCTCATGAATATCAAGGAGTATAAAGGATGGGAAGAACGATTTGAGAACTGGGTACAAGCAAATGACTTGGATGCTTGGGAATGTGTTGAAACAAAATATGTTAGACCGGTGAATGATGATGAAGAGGTTATTGCAATTAAAGATCTAAGTGCTGAAGAGAAAAAGAAATACAAAGATGAAAAAATGATGACTAGTTTATTGCATCAAGCTGTTAAGGAAGATATCTTGGTTTTATTGCAACACAATGGGAGTGCATATTCAATTTGGAAAACATTAAAATCGAAGTTTGTTGGAAGTAAAGAAATGATCAAGAACAAAAAATCTCTTTTAAAAAGGAGTTTGATCTATTTCGTGGTTTGAGAACTGAAAGCACTAAGCAGATCATCGAAAGATACTGCAATCTGTTAGTCAACATGAAGAGGTTGAGCATCACAAAAGATAATGAAGAATTAATTGAAAAGTTGGCTGATGCGTTGCCACATGAGGTTTGGGGTACATACCTCATGATGTTGAGGAATAAAAAGGATTTTGGAAATTTAACACTGAGTAAGTTTATTGAAAAACTTGAAGCTCAAGAGATGGAACAAAGGAAGATTTCAAGAATGAAAGATTTTGATGGTGAACAAGATATTGGTTTATATTACAAAGGAGGTATCGGTGATAAGACCAACATGTCACCAAAGATCGAAACTGCATTCAATGCTAAAAAATTCTTCTAGAGGGTCATCTAAAGGATCAAACAACAAAAAGAGTTTTTCTTCACATCTATCATTTGATCCAAATGTTTCAGCAACAAAGAGTGGCAAAGTTCTACAATGCAACATTGCACTAAATCTTGAAAATGATCAGAATTACTCAGAAGAAGTTGCAAAAAGTCACATGTCTTTGTTAGTGACTATTTTAGAGCCATATGGGAGTTTAGTTGCAGGAAGGATCGGGAATCCAATGTTGACAAAAGAGGATTACGATCAAATTGATGCTGAGGAGATGGAGTTGATGGATATAAAGTGGTGTATGGCGAGTGTGTTGAGAAGAGCCGAAAAGTTTAAACAAATTACAGGAAGAGATGATTTCCGTGATGCTAATGTTTCTACTTTAGGTTTTGATAAATCTAAAGTTACTTGTTTTCGTTGCAGGGAAAAAGGACACTTCAAGAGAGAGTGTACAAACCGTGAAGCAAGTGGAGCTCAAAATCCGTTCAACAACAATTATTATTATCGGAAAGCGATTTATCATCAAGTTGCTCAACAACCACATCAACAAGAACCACAAACTGCACATGCTAAGAAGGTGATCGAGGAGTCATCAAAGAGAGCTCTTTATGGTATAATAGATCAAGATGATGAAAAATTACCAGAAGGTTTTAGCTGGGAAAATTTTAGCTGGGACAATTATTTTCCGGATAAAGAGATTTTAAAAGCCAAAGCTTTTGTTGCTCGAGTTGTTGAAGATAGTGATAATGATGATTATTATGCAAACAGAATGAAAGAGAACTTAAGAATGCTAGAAGAGAGTGACAGTGATGATGGAAAAATTCGAAAGAAAAAGAAGAAAGTTAAAAAACAAGTTAGCAGTGATGAGGAAGAAGTTCGGGTGATAAAGAAAGAGGCAAAAGAAATTCCAGCTTTCACAGTTGAAGCAGAAGCTGATGCACAAAAGATTCCTGTGATATGTGAAAACTGTTAAGCAGTGAAAAAGCAAAACAGTACTTTGATTCATAATATGAACAGATTGAAAGAATCCTATGATGTTCTAAACAAAGCAATGAATCAGTACAATCAATCAAGCAGTGAATAAGCAACAGCTATGAAAACACTTCAAGGAGCTTTGATGACAAAGCAGAAAATTGTCAACAATTATATTGAGAAGTGTGCTGTTCTGGAACAAAAACTGGAAACTCAGAGAGTAGAAACAGAAAGGGTAAATAGGTTATTAAAAAGTTACTCATGTACTTCTTATGTTATTGACATGATTTATCCAACAGTTGAAGGCATGAAGGCGTTTGAAGAAGTCACATCTGAAGTAAAGACTTTTGAAACAAAAGAAGAAACTGAAGTGAAAGATTCTAGTAAGAAACAAAGTGTCAGTTGCCACAAGTGTCCACCCCCACTTGAAAATGGATATTCTCCATGAAATCCAAACTCAAAAAGAGTCGAAAAGGCAACCAACTTAGTATGGGAATCTGAACCATCAGATAATTTGCCAGATAACATTGATGTTACTTATACATCGTCTGACACTGATCAACAATCTCAATTGATGAAGAAAGTGGTGGATCATGTGTTAGATAAAGATGAAACCGAGGAGTCTAAGTCGGAGTCAAAGTCTGAGTTCAACATTTCAAGTCAACGTCAAAAAGGACAAACGGGTCTACAATAAAGAATTTCTGTTATCAAAATCTAATTTGAATGATGAAAAGTTCAAAGTTGCATATACTTTGAATGATTCTGACAAATTATATTCTGATGAAGAATTTCCAATAAGAGGTGTCAAAACTGAAATGTTCAACAAAGTTTTCAAATTAACAGAAATTAATATTTCTGAAATAAAAGATGTAAATCTTTTTGAAAAACCTAAAAAATACACCTCAAGAGTCCAACAAAGGGAAAATAAGAAAAGAGGTTACAGTTCTGGTTCTGGTTATCGAAAGAAACCAAACCATAACGGTAATTTTAAAAAGAAAGGCTTGGGTTTTATACCACTAGAAAATGATAAAAATGAAAAAACATATAAACCAAAAACTGTTTTTGTGTCAGGATCAAGCTCAAAGGAAGAGGAGAAAAGCTTATTGTGGAAGCAGACAAACAAAGAATTCCTTGCAAATAAGCAAGAAGGAATGAAGAATGAAGCTGTTCAAAAGAAAGAGACGAGAACCTGTTTTCAATGCAAAACAGTTGGTCATATTGCCAAGAATTGTCCTAAGGCAATTAAATCAAAACAGGAAATGTCTCGTAAACTGAAAGAGAAGATAGTTGAAAATGAACCGCCAACCAAATCTTTAATAGTTTTCAAAATTTCAAAATTTGAGGTTGGTGAATGTTCAAAAAGGTTTTACAAGAGAAAAGTAAATCTTGACAATCAAAAGTGGGTTGTTAAGAGATCTGATGATAGTTCTAGCGATGATTCTGATTCGACAAAATCAGATGAGCTATCTTCTGGCGATGAATCTGATTCCACAAAATCAGAGGAGCCACAAGTTGAATCAAAAGATGAAAAATCAGTACCTCCAATGGATGATACAAATTTTCCACCATTGAGTGCTAAAAATTTTAAACAAAAAGTTGGCAAAGTTGAGATTTCAAATCAATTCTTTTCTGAAAAGAAAGAATTTGATGTTGAAAAAGCCTTTAACCCCAAAGTGAAACATATTTTTGGAAAAATGATTGATGGGAAGGTCAAAGGGGTTAAGGAATTTTATGAGAAGAAAATGAAAGGAAAGAATCCGAGTGTTGATAACTCGGAATCTCCCAAGGACTGTCAGGCTTGGAAGAATCTCTTTAACTGAAAAACCTGACTTGCCGGAACTCCCAGGTTGGTAATTGGGGAGTAGGAATCGGCATCTTTCTTGAGAAATTCACATCTGTGATATTTCGACTTACAAGTGGTTAATCAAGGACATTAAGTTGTACTTGATTTAACTATCTTACAAGTGATATGATTATTGGAAATTGTTTTTGTGATAAACCTACAAGTGGTTGAAAACAGTGTGATGAATTAAACCCCACGTTTGTGAAATGGCAAACAAAACTTATTTTTCGGAAAAACCATTTTGATTAAAACAAACTTAAGTGTTTTGAAATCATAATGGGAAAATAGTTTGTTGAAAGGGGGAGTTCTGATTGTTTATGCCAAGAGAATGGCGAATTGAAGTAATTCACATCATGTTGTCATTTTATTTGTACGGTTTGTTTTCAATTTTCTTTAAATGGTTTTGAATTTTAGGGGGAGTAAGAAATTTCAGAAAATCCAAAAACATTAGAAAATTTGAAAAAGCCAAAAACATCGAAAAATTCAAAAACAAGTTTTGTTGTGAAAAAGAGGAAATGATAGTACATCAGTGGACTATCACAGCCCGCTAAAGATTTGGAAAGTCAAATGTGATAAACGATCTCACTGACAATATGCCAGTAGGTTTTTATACATTTAGTAGATTGTTTTCGAAATATAAACTTAAATATCAAACTTACTTATCTCGTGGGGAACATCTCTTGGATATATGGGTAACCCCCGAAATCTTGTTTGAAAGATTTTCTATTTCTGACATACTAGGTCTTTGTGCGTGGTGATATCTGGGGTATTATACCAGGACTTCTGATTTTGCGGGAGCAATAGCCTAGTCCTCGTATAATACTTTGCATAAGCTTTAATCTTAAAGCCAGCCCTCAGTACAAAAAATGATGAAACATTGAAAAATGCTAATCATGTGCTGTTGAAGAAAAGATCCATAAACGGGACGCACCTAAAGTCGAGCCATCATCCTCTGTACGAACGGAAGTTCTAACCTGAGCTCTCATGGTCTCGCATTACCCGATTTACAGATATCATTAGTGTACACTCACCTGTAAGACTGAATATAGAAGTCTGGATACGGGAGTATATTCTGAGGTGGTACACATGTAATAAGTTTAAGTCTATTAAAACATTAATCTTGTATCTCGGAACAGATGAACTTTGTGTGAAAATTTAAGTGGATCAGTATACTGACAATCTAAGTGAATCGTTTAGAATTTAAAATGTTTAAAGCTTAACGGTGTTAGTGTTTTGTCTTATAACTGATATGATCCTCTTACACAAACTCACAAAAATATTGTCTGTAAATTTTTCTTTACTACTTTTCAAAATCCAAAAAGATTTTAAGTGTGTTTTAGCATATAATTTTGAAAAAATCCAAAAAGATTTTATTTCATTTTATTTTCGACAACTGATGTTGAAAAGCTGATTTTCAAAATTCCGAGTGCTAGCATGACGATAACCAGGCTTGAAAAATTGTTTGAAAAGAAAAATGTTATTTCTACAAGTGGTTCATCAGAGATTAACATTGTAAAATCATTTATTGATTGATTAATATCTGGATGTGGTATATAAATTTGTCAAATTTTAAATTTGTGAAATTTATTGTGAGGTAGAGGTTGTGCAGGTATGAGTAAGAGCCAGGTTTCGATCTTGAACCTGTGAAAGCCTGACTATGATCCCAAGCACAACTTAAGGGGGAGTCTGCTAGCAAAGGAGAGTCTGTAAATGTAAAGAGCCAGGTTCTGATCTTGGATATGTGGTTTGTACAAGTTGCTGATGCTGATGAACTTAAGGAATCATGAGATCTGATCAAGAGAATTAGAAAGCTTGAGAGCCAGATAGCGATTCTGAACCTTTGAAGATCAACATCTAAGAGGGAGACTAGTTGATAAAGAGAAGAGAGAGATTGAGGATGCTTACATTGTCAGATACTTCGGGAGAGAACAGGAACACTGATAAAGACTGAAGATTGAAGACTCGACACTGAAGACTTCGTCAACATCCAAGGGGGAGTCTGTTGGTGCATATGTCTGTCGACTTCGTCTTGTATTGAGTCTTGTATTAGATTAGAGAAATCAGGGCACGATATACAAGAAAAATGTCAAAATGTGTGTAAAGGGTATTTCGCAGGAAATGGACCAGAGTCTATTTCGCACGAAATGACCTTGTCATTTCGTACGAAATAGCAATCTCCATTTCGCATGGACTGTTTCGCACGAAATAGCCTGGCCTATAAATACCTGTTGTGCCTTGTCATTTGTAACTTTTCGGTTTCAGTGTCGAACTGCTGCCGAAGTGTCCACTCGCTGTAAATCTTTGTTACATCAATCAAAAAGACATTTAATGTGAATTGCAAGCTGAATCAGCTCAATAAGTTTGTTTTCGCCTCTCGTATTGTTCAAAAACTCTTATGATCGACTCGTTTGGGTCAGAAAACGATCCTACACAAGGTATCAGCTATATTCACTTGCTGCTTTCACTTCTGTTTCTCGTGAGACTTGGCATTCACGATTAGGTCATCTGTCTGATGATGTTTTATCTAGATGTTAGTTTTGCATCTAACATACAAAACCAACACACACATTGTACTGCTTGTAGCGTTTCAAAAGCGACTAGATTGCCTTTTACATCAGTTATATCCCATTCTATTTCACCTTTACACATTATACATTGTGACATTTGGGGTGCCTCGCCTGTTACGTCTAGATATGGACACCGATATTTCATTACTTTCACTGATGATTTTAGTTGATCTACATGGATGTATCCTTTGACTTGTCGTTTTCAAGTGGTTGATTGCTTTCGGCATTTCAAATTGCTTGTTAAGAAACCTTTTCTCCTGTACCATCAAACATCTTCAGTGTGATGGTACTCCTGAGCTTATCTGTGGTTCTATAGCTCGTTTTCTTTCATATTCCGCTCAACAGAATGTGGATGCTGAGCAGAAAAACCGCCATCTTTCTGAGGTAGCTCGAACTTTATTGTTTCATGCTCGGTTACCAAAGAAATTCTGGTATGATGCATATGCCACTGCTGCCTTTCGTATTAACTTGTTACTGTAACATCCGCAAAAAACAGATCCTAGAAACCCGACTTGTTCTTTTAACTAAATCCCTATAGGATCATTTGTTGACCCGAACGAGTCGTTTAGAGGAGTTTTAATCAGTTACAGGTGCGGAAAACAAGTAACTGATGAAGAAACAGCTAGCAATTCACTTAAATCAACTGTTGTATTGATATAACAGCTAATACAACCAAATGGAAAACCGGCAGCACCTCGGTATCCTTAAACAAGAACGATTACAACTGATTTCGCTCAGAACCTATTTATAGACGACTTGATTTCGCTCGGAATGACACAACATCATTAGGAGCGGAATTAGAAGATTGTGATTCCGCTCGAAACCGTTTCGGGCAGAATCACCTACATATGCAGGTTCAAGCGGAATCAGCCTAAACATAACATACAACTTGACATTTTCTCGTACAACGTGCCCTGATCTAACAATCCTAGTCTAAGACTCGATACAAGACGATGTCGACAGATGCATGCACTAACAGACTCCCCCTCAGATGTTGACGAGTCGTACGTGTCGAGTCTTCTCATCTTCAGTCTTGATCATTCTCTGGGCTTCACTTTCTCTAGCAGCAACAACAGACTCCCCTTAACAACGTGCTGGCATTCCTTTAGTTCTTCAGCATCATCTGCTTCAGGATCGTTGTCTAGCTTTCACAGGTTCATGATCGTTGCCTGGCTTTCTTCAATTAGAGTCCTCAGGTATCGTAACCTGGCTCTCTAACACATAAGCTTCTCAGAATCGATCAACCTGGCTTAGCTATATTCCTGCACAATCTCTACCTCAAAGTAAGTTTTCCATATTTACGCATTTCAAGTATTGATACATGCACTAACTCAGATTCCCTCTCAATACATACATGATGAACCACTTGTAAAATTAAGTTTTAAACATTTTATATTAAAATCATAAACTCCCCCTCACCACATGGTCATCCTGTCTAGCACTTGGAATTTTGAAAATCAGCTTTCCAACACCAGTTGTCGAAAATCTTTTTGATTTTTTTTTCAAAATTTATGCTAAAACACACTAAAATCTTTTTGGATTTTGTAATAAAAGAAATGTAATGCAGAAAAGGAAATATTTACAGACAATATTTTTGTGAGTTCGTGTAAGAGGATCATATTATGAGACAAGTCAACAACACCGTTACGCTTCATTTCATTTTAAGTTCTAAACAATTCACTTAGATTGTCAGTATATTGGTCCACTTAAATTTTCACACAAAGTTCAATTGTTTCGGGATATGATATTAATGTTTTAAGAACTTAAACTTATTCGCGTGTCCCACTACTTGAATATACGCCCGTATCCATATCCCAATATTCAGTCTTACAGGTGAGTATACCTAGATGATATCTGTATGGGGTTAGATGCGAAACCGTGAGAGCTCAGGTCAGAACTTCCGTTCAGCAGAGAGATGACGACTCGACTTTTGGTGTGTCCCCTTTAGAGGATCTTTTTTACAACAGCAATGATTATCAATTTTATTGTTTCATCAATTTGCTGAGGGCGACGCTATATTTCAAGCTTTTG
The DNA here is from genome assembly GCF_002127325.2 of Helianthus annuus. NCBI lineage: Eukaryota > Viridiplantae > Streptophyta > Magnoliopsida > Asterales > Asteraceae > Helianthus > Helianthus annuus. The sequence goes on from NC_035434.2 coordinate 90,333,055, forward strand.
CAGAAAGTATTATGTGGGGACTAGGTCAGAATTTCCATTCAGCAGAAGTCCCGGGATAATACCCCAGATATCACTGAGCATAAAGACCTAGTATCTCAGAGAGAGGGATCTTTCAAACAAGATTTCGGGGGTTACCCATATATCCAAGAAGTTGTTACCCACGAATTAAGCAAGTTTGAATTTTAGGTTTATATCCCGTCACAATCTACTAAATGTGCAAAAACCTACTGGCATATCCGCAGTGAGATTGTTTATCACATTTTAACTTTCCAATTCTTTAGCATGTTGTGACAGTCCACTAATGTACTATCATTTCCTCTTTTATACAACAAAACTCATTTTTGAATTTTATCATGTTTTTGGCTTTTCTGAAATTTTCTAATGTTTTTGGATTTTCTGAAATAATTTCTTACTCCCCCTAAAATGCAAACACATTACAGAAAATTGAAAACAAACTGTACAGAAAATTGACAACCGATATCAAATCGCCTCAATTCGCCATCCACTTGGCATAGACAATCAGAACTCCCCCTTTCAACAAACTATTTTCTCATTATGATTTCAAAACACTTAAGTTTGTTTTAATCAAAATGATTTTTCCGGAAAATAAGTTTGTTTTTACCACTTGTACATTTGATAGAAAACCACTTGTAGGGATTGGTTCATCATCTTGTCCATTTAATCATTCGTATCAGGATTACATCAAGTTCAAACTAATGACCTTGAGTTAATCACTTTATCATAATCAACTTCTTACCACTTGTAAGTATTTCCAAAACATTTAACCACATGTAGGATTAAACATCTACACAAATACATGTTACCAATCAAGATGCCGATTCCTGCTTCACGCTTACCTACCTGGAAGCTCCGGCAAGTCCACAATCTGTAAAATTTAACAAACTTTAAGATTCATTTACACAATCAATTTCTAAGAAAGATGCCGATTCCTGATCCACAATTACAAACTTGGGATCTCCGGCAAGTCAGGTGTTTACTCAAAGAAAATGTCCACCCAAGCCTGACCAGCCTTGGGTGAAATCAATTCAGATTCAGTTGGGGTGTAAGTTGCTTTCTTTTTAGCATAAAAGTCTTTTACCCCTTTAACCTTCCCATCGACCATCTTTCCGAAAATTTTCTTTACATTCCCATTAAATGCTTTCTCAACATCAAAATTATCCTTCTCAGAATAAAATTGATTTGAGATCTCAACTTTCCCAATTTTTTGTTTAAAATTATCAGTCCTCAATGATGGAAAGTTCACCTCATCCATTGGAGGAACTGAGTTTTCACTCTTTTTAACAACAACTTGTGGCTCTTCTGATTTTGTGGAATCAGATTCATCGCCAGATTTTACTTTAGATTTCTTAACAACCCATTTTTTGTTGTCAAGTTTCACACTTCTCCTGTACAATCTTTTCGAACATTCACCAACTTCATATGTAGAGTTTTTAAACACTTTAAACTTCTCAGTTGGTGGTTCGATTTTATCAACAACAACTTCTTTCAATTTTCCAGAAACTCCCTGTTTTGTGTTGGTTGCTTTAGGACAGTTTCATGCAATGTGACCAACTTCATTGCATCTAAAACAGGTTCTGGTTTCTTTTCTCTGAACTTCATTCTTCTTTTTCTCAGCAAGAAATTCTTGATTTGATTGTCTCCAGAATGAGCTCTTCTTTTCCTCTTCAGCGGACGGTCCTGAAACAAATTTTGTATTTTTAGAAATTTTCAGGTGGAATAAAACCAAGACCTTTCTTTTTGAACTTACTATTATGGTTTGGTTTCTTTCCAAATTCCGAACCATAATTGTAACCCATTTTCTTGTTTAACCGTTGTTGAATTCTTGAAGTGTATTTTTTAGGTTTTTTAGTAAGATTTAAATCTTTTATTTCAGAAATATTCATTTCTGTCATTTTGAAAACCTTTTTGATCATTTCAAATCGATCACCTAGTATTGGAAACTCTTTATCAAAATATAATTTGTCAGAATCATTCAAAGTATACACAACTTCAAATGTTTCATCATTCAAATTAGATTTTGACAACAAAAACTCTGTACTATAAACCCGTTTTCCCGATGTTTTCGAACTCCTGACAGACGGACTCGAACTCCCGATAGACTGACACGAACTTTCGGACTCGGATTTTGATTCTGACTCCTCATCCTTATCTAACACCTGATCGACCATTCTTTTTATTAATTCGGACTCATGATCTGTGTCGGACGCTGTGAACGTGACATCAATGTTGTCTGGCAATTCATCGTTTAATTCGGACTCTAACTTTAGATTAACTGCCTTTTTGACTTGTTCGTCATTCGGTTTTCTAGGCGAATACCCTTCCCATACTGGAGGCGGACACTTGTTATAACAAACACTCTGTTTCTTACCAGTATCCGTTTTCTTCTTAGACTTCTTGTCTTCATCTTTAAATGCCTCAAAACCTGCAACAGTGGGGTAAATTCTATCAATTAAGTAATCAGAACTTGTATAACTCTTCAGTAAACGTCTGATTCTTTCGTTTTCAACTTTTTCGCCATCCAACTCTTGCTTCCATTTTGCACATTCTTCAATATATAAATTTATCTCTTTCTGCTTTGACATCATCGTTGCATTCAACATTTTCAACGCTTTTTCTCTTTCAGTGTTTGTCGTTTGCAAACTATTTACTGTTCTATTCAACACATCGTAAGATTCTTTCAAATTCTTCACATCGAATAGCAGCTTTTCTTTCAACTTTTCTGATTCACTAAACCTTGCATCTTTTTCCTCACACTGTTTACATGATTCTAAACATGTAAGACAAGGTTTTGTGACTTCAACAATCTTTTCTACCTCTATAATCTTCTCAACTTCGACTATCTTTTCAACAATCTTTACTTCCTTCATCCTTTTTGCAGCTTTTCTCTCTTTCAGTTTCTTCAATTTTTCTGCAAAATAAAATTCAAAAGTGTCAGAAGATAAATGAGTTTTTCCAAGATTTATCTGTTCAATCTCTTCATCATCACTTGTCTCTGATGAACTGTTTTCAGATGAAACAGATCCTTCATCGTCACTTTTCTCTTCATCAGATAACACTTCTATCCATTCCTTCAACATTTCTGGCTTTTGAACAATCTAAGCAATGAAAGCTTGAACATTTGAATCCGCTGGAATGCACTTATCCCAGCTAAAACCTTCAGCCATTTTCTCATCATCTTGATCAATAATGCCATAATAAGCTTTCTTGTTTGCATCCTCGATCATTTTTCCATGTGCAGTTTGAGTTTCCTTTTGTTGATGTGGTTGATGAGTGATTTGCTGATATATAGACTTTCGATAGTAATCATCTTTACCAAAGGAATTCTTTGCTCCACTAGGCTCCTAATTTTTGCACTCTCTTTTGAAGTGACCTTTCTCCCTGCAACGAAAACAGACAACTTTAGATTTATCAAATCCTAGATTAGAAAGATTTGCATCCAAGAAATCATTTCTTCCTATAATCATTCTAAATTTTCTGCTCTCCTCAAAACACTCGCCAAAACCCATTTTATATCCATAAGTTCCAACTCTTCTGTATCTATTTGGTCATAATCTTCCTTCGTTAGCATCGGGTTACCAATCTTTCCGGCTATCAAACCTTCATAAGATTCCAAAGCAGTAACCAATAGACCCATGTGATTTTTCACCACTTCTTCAGAAAAGTTTTGACCATTTTGAAGATGTAAAGCTACATTGCATTGAATCATATGCCTGTTGCCAACACTTGCACTTTGAACACTTGGAGGATTCACATTTGAAAAACCACTAGTGTTGACTGAACTTTGACTTCCTGTTCCAGATTGATTTCCTGCACTAAATGTTGTTTGTATTTTTGGACTTGCTTCAGCAGTTTGAATATTTCCTTTGTAGTACAGTTTGATATCTTGTTGATGACTTGAGCTGTTCATTCTTGCAATCTTCTGCTGTTCAAGATCTTGTGCCTCAAGTTTTTCGATAAACTGCCCGATTGACAATCTACTGAACTGTCCGGAATTCTTCAGAATCATGAGATATGTACCCCATTCCTTTTGTGGTAAAGCGTCAGCAAGCTTTTCAACCCATTCTGCTGGAGTTTTAGTTACCTTCAACTGGGACATAGTACGCATAAGATGACAGTATCTCTCAATGAGAGTCTTTGTAGTTTCACCAGGCATACTCGTAAACAACTCAAACTCCTTTTTCAGCAATGCTGCTTTACTCTGTAACATCTCTGTACTTCCCTCAAATTTCTTTTCAAGAGCTTTCCAAATCGAAAACACATTTCCATCATGCTGAAGTAAAACGAATATATCCTCTTTGATGGCTTGCTGTAGCAGACTTATCCTCATTTTCTCTCCTTTGTAACTCTCTCTCTCTTGATCTGAAAACTCCGAGATAATTTTATCAACGTTCATAGCAGTCTGTGGTCTAATGTATGCAGTTTCAATGCTTTCCCACGCTCTTAGATGGTTTGCCTGAACCCAATTCTCAAACCGATTCTTCCAAACATGATACTCTTCCATTCCCATAAGTTTCGGGGTTTTTTGCATTGTTCTGGTTTCGTTTTCTAAATTCATATTCTTTGCAATGTCAGCCGGAGTGGTCGGGGTTGTAGCAAATGCGTTGTAAAATTCAGAATCCATGTTTCAATAGCACGTTTTTCAAAACTTCTTGTTTCAAGCGAAATCACTAAACAGAACACTCTCGAGCGAAATCACCCAATTAACTTCCAAGCGAAATAGCAAAACAACCTTCTGGAGCAGAATCAGCAAATTAAGTTTGGAGCGAAATCAACAATTTGTCTTTTTGGAGCGGAATTAACAAACTGTTGAAGCGGAATCTCAGAAAGGTTATCCTGGAGCGGAATCAGTAGGTATTTCTGAGCAAAATCAGACCAAACTCAGGCGGAATTAAAAAATGTGCGTTCGAGCGGAATCAGTTCGAAGATCATTTTCAGTCACTTTTACTGTGAATTTTGGTCTCAAACTTTCAGGGATTTGTTAATATGCACTTATACACAGTCTGTGAAAAATTTAACAGGTTTTGACCGTTAAATCTCGTTCTATTGAAGAAAGAAGGTGTAGAAGTAAGAAATCTCGATGAAATTCAGCTAATCTCTGTAGAACTCCTCCACCTGAGCTCTGATACCACTTGTAGGATTGTTTGTTGACCCGAACGAGTCGTTCAGAGGAGTTTTAATCAGTTACAGGTGCGGAAAACAAGCAACTGATGAAGAAACAGCTAGCAATTCACTTAAATCAACTGTTGTATTGATATAACAGCTAATACAACCAAATGGAAAACTGGCAGCACCTCGGTATCTGTAAACAAGAACGAATACAACTGATTTCGCTCAGAACCTATTTCTAGATGATTTGATTTCGCTCGGAATGACACAACATCAGTAGGAGCGGAATTAGAAGATTGTGATTCCGCTCGAAACCGTTTTGGGCGGAATCACCTACATATGCAGGTTCGAGCGGAATCAGCCTAAACATAACATACAACTTGACATTTTCTCGTACAACGTGCCCTGATCTAACAATCCTAGTCTAAGACTCGATACAAGACGAAGTCGACAGATGCATGCACTAACAATCCCAAATGTAATAAATAAAAACGAGAAAATATAATATTTATTCGTTCTAAATATTGTATCGTGTTAATTTACTTAAATACTAATTAAAAATATTAATTTAATTGGTTGTGTGAAAAAATAAATAAGTAAGGACTTATGTTATAATTAATAACAAAAGAAAAATAATCTGATGATGGGTTTCTTAGAGCCTACGGAACTAAAGGAAAATATAAACATGTTTTCAAAGAGTTCGATGTTAAAAAAAGAGTTAATTGCCATTTTAGTTCCTGTGGTTTGGGCCATTTTGCCAGTTTAGTCCAAAGGTTTCATTTTTAACATCTGGAACCAAAAAGGTTTCATCGTTGCCATTTTGGTCCAACTGACTTAACTCCATCCATATCTGTTAAGTCTGCCAAGGGCATTTTTGTCATTTCATTTAAAAGAAAAAGCAATAAAGAAAAAAGGGTTAATAAAAAGAAAAATGAAATGACAAAAATGCCCTTGGCAGACTTAACAGATATGGATGGAGTTAAGTCAGTTGGACCAAAATGACAACGATGAAACCTTTTTGGATCCAGATGTTAAAAATGAAACCTTTGGACTAAACTGGCAAAATGACCCAAACTACAGGAATACATGTTTTCAAACTCTTTGAAACCATCCATATAGAAATAGAATAATTTTTATCTATCTACTGTACTAAAGGAATACATCTTAGCCATGTTTTTAGGCCACAACTTTGATGATATGGACATGCTCTAAAGGCTGATAATTGGTTTTTGAGCAGGATTTGATTTCTCCTCTTTTTCATTCACGCGGTCATCCCTTTTCAATCAATCTAGTCTTCAAAATCCGAGTTTCCTTTTTGATTCTCCTATTTAATTGAAGCTTCTTCTAATCAAGAACCCAAAATCTCTCTGTGTTCTACTTGGGCGATTCCAAAGGTACGCTTTCACTATTCGATTTCATCTAGATCTTGAACAAGAATCTAATCTATGCATTCTTTTTTATATCAAATTAGTTAGAGTAACTGAATCGGTAGATTGATTTATGACCTAGGGTTTATGAAGTGTGCAATTTGTTCGCCTTTTAGATCGAAACTATTGATTACATATTTTATAATTTGATTTCTCTTAAATCGAAGGAAAAATTAGGGTTTTTTTGTTTTGTTTCAAAGACTGATGTCACACCCCAACCGATAGCGGAAACATCGGGGCATGGCACTGAGCGAAACAGATTGTCCAAGAGAAATCTATAACAACTAAAATTACCAGATAATTTAGCATTACGTCCCATACCATAACATATCACATAATCCAATTATTACAGACATAATATCTCAAGGCAAATAAATTGTTTCGACAATTCAGAATTTGAATTGTTTGTTTCTAGACTCTCCTAAGCTTGATTTCCACATAGCAGCAAAGCAAAAGCATCCTAAACACCTGTCACATACGTTAAAATAAAAGTCAATACACATAGTGTAAAGGTGAGCATACAAGTTTAGTAGTATAATAGATAGCGAAAGCGGTTTACGCATAACCAGCATGTAACATGTAGCAAAGTGAAGCTAGTAGGTTATGGAAAATGAAATATGCACAGACGTGACTGCGAGTTGTAGAGTGCGCAACACATATCACCACTGTGACAAGTGAGAAATACCCTTAGCAACCCCCGTCCATGACAGGTGCTGAGTCCAAACTATAGTACTATCGTTGCTAAGGTGTCAGGCAACAATCACTGTGTAAACATAACATACAAGCATTCATCGAAATACACGTATATCATGCGAGAGCGGTTAGCGTATAAAATGTGTTTGCGTTGTGTGATTGATGTAATTTGATATAAGTAACGTATGCAACACCCAAAAGTGCATAAAGCAAAAAGGGATCGAGTATACTCACAGAGATGGTAGCTATTAAACACAATCTGTGATTGGATTGAAGGGAGCGCTAGAGTAAGCCTGATTACAGAACAATAACATAAGCGAAGAACGTCACATTAAACGGTGCAACTGAATAGTGTGATGAAGTGTCATTCGATCGGATGACAATCCGGACGGATGGTCATTCGATCGGATGACAATCCGTACGGATGGTCATCCGGACGGATGGCCATTTGGTCGGATTGTCCTTCGTTTGGGATGGATGTATTTGTGTATGATGGCTTTGAAGTTTTCGTTGTAGCAATTTAAAAACAGAGAAGTATCTCTACCTTTCAGGTCGCCCGGTCGAACGGTCGTCCGGTCGGATGGCCGTTCGCTCGGATAGCGATCTGTTCCTAGTGGGACATTTCATAGAGAACAAGCTCACAGCAGGATGGTCATTCGATCGGATGGTCGTCCGATCGGTTGACCATTCGTTTGGTTATGAAATTCATTAAAAGCTTGTAAAGATGTTAAGTGTTTGGGACCATGAGTCATCCGATCAGATTGTCGTTCGATCGGATGGCAATCCGATTGGATGGCAGTCCGTTCATTGACCTGATCCTTTGAAACTTGAATTATTTTGCTAAGTTTGAAAAGTTTGCGGTTTGACCGAGAGGGTATGACAACGTGTTGAACAACGGGAACTCCACCAAGCCCAAGTCATCCGATCGGACGGGAATCACCCCCAGTCTGACCAGTTAACTGCTCTTGACGGTTGTTCATCTTCAACCCGTGAATCGGCTGTCTCTTTGATAAGAATCAGTTCTCAGACCGACACTTCACTAGTGACAGAGTAGAAGGCCTGAATGAGCTTCGATTCTATCAGTTTTGAGTGCAAGAGTGTAAAAGAGGTGAAAGATAGTTATGAAAACATCTTCCAATCCTTGTAAATCTTGAAAATGTTTAGATTTAGGTGAAATCAGTGCGAATAATGTTTATCCACTGTAGAAATCTGTTGGATTCGAGTTATCCTTGGAGGAATGAAGTCACACTTTGAAGTTCATGAGAACCCATTGTAAGTCCCGAAAATACGGATCAAACAACGATATCAAACAATCACCAAGGATGGGCGGAATCCAAACTTGATGATCTTCAAGAAATCAAGAACAAGAAGATGAAGATTTGAAGATTCGAATATTCAAATGCTTAAACTTGTATACAAGGAATCTTGTCTAATACAAGTTTCTAAAACAAATGAACCAAACCTAACCCCTAATTTCCATCAACTATTTATAGGGAGGGTTTCCCCCTAAACCCTAGGCCCATAATTCCCTTAAAGCCCACTCTAATACCCCACATTCTGGAAGCCTTGGTCCATTAGCAATAATCATACTAATCCAAAAACCTATAGGGCCTAACAATCTCCCCCTAGGTTTACTGGATTAGTTGTTGAATCTGTTTGGAGGACCTCCTTGCAATGGAGCCGGATCATCAAACAAACGATTCTTGATTACGATCTTGAACTTCCTTTCCAGCTTAACTTTCAACAGACATCAGCATACTCACATCGCTTTATAGTTGCTCGATCCTCAGATCTTTGTTTGATTTTTTTGAGCTTGCAAAGATGAGATCTGAGCCTTTTTCAGGGCAGTATCTTGTTCCAACACAATCACTCTTCACTGCAACTTCGCTACATCAACAGTCGTATCATCATCACTATCTCTTTCTTCAACAAATTTCATTTTGCTGGCTGCAAAGTGCATGGCTGCTTTATCATGCTCAGAAAAATCGGCACCACTGGAACTTCCTACATTGAACCTGATGCTGCTTGAGCTTTCTGGCTGCAAATGAGTTGTCTCAGGCAGATCGAGATCGACATCGAATTTTAAATCAAAATCGAGATCTTGCGTGCTTGTTTCTTGAGTAGCAGCAGTGACTTGTGGATCAGTGGGCATAGTAGGCTATGGTTCTGAGCTTGGGCCAGAGAAAGAATATAAGGAGCTGTTTCGGTTCTTCGTTTCTTGTTGGATGCTTCTTCAGCATCATCTGTCGAATTATCTTCAATCTCAGGAATAGATATGGAAAGAGGGTTTCCGACACTATCCTTCAAGGATTCAATCAGGGCTTGTAGGTTTTTCAGCAGTCATTAACGTTGATTCTGGAACAGGTTCCTCAACTTTCTCAGAGATAAATACTTCCACATCACTAACGTCGTTTGTTTCATCTTCAACCATCTCTAACACTTCAGTTTCTATCGCAGCTTTAGCAGCATCATTCATGAGTTGCACGCCATGTTCTTCAGCAACGGTGGCATTCAAAGGCTTTGGTTTGATAAGTATAAGAACCTGCACACCTCGTAATTCGAATAAGTGGTCTGGGAATACAATGAGAGGATCCGAAATGCTTAAGAAAAGAGATTAGTCCGAAATGTAACTAGAAAGAGAAATGGTTGACAATTTATAGAGTTTCGGATTTGGGCCTGAGATCAACGAGCCAGCCCCAATTCAGAACAGTGGTCCGAATTTCATTCGAGAGCAATGGGCCGGATCTGATTCGTTTTATCTGAAACAGTGGGCCCTAATCCGAAACAGTGGGCAAGATTATTACTTTAATGTTTTGCATTTTCAAGACATAAAACATCTTTCTCAAAATCAACGATCCAACCAACCGAGCAAACCCTTTTTGAGCATAGAAATAAGAAAGACAATAAAAACATAGAAAAATAATAATAACAAAATAAATCATAATAAAGTAATAGTAATGGAGGGGTAATATAAGGAGAACCTGCCATGGGATCAAAATCGTTTTCGAACCGATTAAGGAACATTTTTCAGCTCTTTGCTTACTTGCACTGGTCCACACGATTGTTAATATGCTTGTCCTCTTAAATCTAACGCCCTATCTTCAACTTTTAGCTTTGTGATATGCTTAAGGTAGAATTATACTTAAACATCTGTGTGTCCTACTCCAAGGCATACCCCCGCGATCAAGGTAAGCAAAACAGTTCATCGTAGCAGGTGAGTATACTGAGATCATCCTTTTTGATTTTTCAATGCCAGACTTCCTGGTGAACAGGTCAGTACTTCCGTACAGCAGAGAGACCAGAGAAGTTCTGACGAGGGCGAGACAGATACCTTTAACGGTACTGATTTGGCTTTAATAGCACACGGAATTCTCTTTTTAGTGAGATTTTCTTCCGTTTTCAGGTTGTGGCCCATTTGTGGCTCTTTTTGCAAGATATCCTAACTATGCCCAGGTTTGCATATAGTCTGGATGAAACAGAGGGACAGCCCTGATATCCCGATGATTCATCAGCATAAAGACCCGAAACCTCAGATGTTGGCTATCTATCAATGCAGGATTTAAGACCATGAAATTATACACCGTTGGTCTATTACCCGCGAGATGTCCAGTCCATTATGTTTATATCACTTGGCTTCTTTTTGCTTTTCGAGCGTTAGACCTATCAACACATCGCAGTGGATCCTAGCCTGTTCAGCTTCAAACCTTACATGTGTTAATCAAGTTCTTTAGCACGAAAATTTATTTCATTTCCCGAGCAACTAGTTCTCCCCCTCAAACGATGCGTATGTACATATATGTTTTTTTTTTTTTTGCTTTTCTCCCCCTCAAACTATGCATATGTATATATATGTCCCTCTCCCCCCCTAAATTTGTGCATCACACTTTATGCGCAAATTTACTTATTTATTTACATTAGTATAGAAACCCTAGTTTTTTTTTAAGATCGCTCAGTCGGTGATACGCATCATTTTCAAAAGATCCACAAACACATTGAATCTCGAGATGCTGACAGCTTTTGTAAAATATCTGCTGAATTAGCATCAGTGTGGATCTGTTTAAGTTTAAACAATCCTCTGTCATAGCAATCTCGAATAAAACGCACCTTGATATCAATGTGTTTGGTTTTAGAGTGAAAAACAGGGTTTTGATAATCTGGATAACGGCAACCTTATCAAAATAAGTAGTAGAGTTTAGATAAGTCAAACCGTAATCCTTGAGCTGGTGTTGTATCCAAAGAACCTAAGAGCAGCAGACAGCAGATGCTGTAACGCACTTTGCTTCCGCTGTAAAAGTGAGTTGTTGCTTCTTGCACTGCCATGAGATGAGATTGTCCCCCAAGAATTGGTATCCAGCTGATGTACACTTCATATCCCTGTTTTGATGAACTTGTAAGCCCAAAAACATTTTCACTTCTCTCAACGAGCGCCTTTCGAATCTTTCCCGTCATACGAAAATACAAATGGCCTCCAGACGTGCCATCGGTGCATGTACCTCATCATAATCCAGACATTAAACTTGTTCGAAACCTTGAAATGCCATTCGTGCCTTGTTCCTCATTATCATGCTAGTGTCATCTTGTTTGTTTCTGAATAGGCATGTGTTGATGTCCCCCGATTTGCAGCGAGTTTGTACACCAGCAGCTACTAGGCCAATTATATTTGTGATTTAGACACTTCTTGATGCTATTCCAGATTGCTCCCCCTCATTTGGTGCAGTAGCGTTGATGATCACCGGTGGATCTACAGTGCAATCTAAGGGAATCGCTCCCAGAAACAGAGAAGTTCCTTGAATGTTTGAGAGTCTTAAGGAGACTTCAGTGTTACGGACTGGACCATCAGGGATAGCTATAGCAAGTTCAGAAATCGGCTTCTGAACAGTCGAAGAATGAAGTTGCGAGCCACTCTTGGTGAAGAGAACCTCCATTCTGTTATCGCACATCAGAGATACGCTGAAAAGATTGTGCTTCAGATCAGGGACATAATTGACGTCTGAGAAGATGAGAACTTCATATTTGACAGTGCCCTTCATGGTTATTCTTCCGGTTTCCCCTCCCGCGAAGTTGACAAATCCACCGTCGAATACCCTTTTTTGTTATTCAACTGGGATAAGTCTTCTGTCACGTGTCTGGAACAACTATAATCGATAAGCCAAGGTCTAACGATCGCCCTCCATAGCTGTTCCTGCACACTTAGCGGGATCGATTAGAGACTGGAACCCGGGCCATTGTTGACCTGAGTTGACCATTGCTATCAGTGTATGAAACCTCACGAAAGATCATATGACTTTTAGTAGAATTTGAGGTTTGAGGTGAAGATGTGGATGTTGATGGTTGTGAACACGGAAACTGGCATCCAACAGGAGTTTTAGGTTTCCAATTTTTGGTGTCTAAAACACTTACATTTGATAAGAAAACTTTTGTGTTTCTTTGAAACCTGTTTACATTTGAAAATTTTTTATTTTCCTGTTTTGCAAGATTCCAGTCTCTGTCAGAAGGCTTGGTTTTGAGAGGTCGATTTTCTACAGAGTGAGAATGCATAGCCTTCTGATGATACGTGTTCCCATAGTGGTAGGGACGATGAACACAATTTCTTGCAATGTGTCACGGAATTCCACAATTATAACACGTTTGCCTTTTTGTGAAAAAGACATCTAGTTCAGCTTGCATTTTTCTCGAGAATTGATCACGTCTTTTCCATTCATTTCACGCTGATTGCTTGTATGTATGTTTGGTCTTGGAAGAACCCGGCTTACAGTTATCAGCACAAGAGCAAGTATCGACAACCTTACCTTTCAACTTAGGTTCAGTTTGCTTGAGAGTCGGGTTTTCCTTTTGAATTTTCTTTTTCCGTGGTCTTCTGTTTTTACGTGATCGTTTCTTCTTTGAAGGAGCAGATTTGGAAGACTTTGCTTTATTTGAAATGCTTTCTTCCGAATCTGATCCTTTGGGATCGAGAGTTGAATCATCTGTTGAATTGACTTCCACAGATTCCTTTTCCTCAGAAACTATGTTCTCAGGAGTTTCTACAGAATTGGCTTCCACAGATATCTCTTCTTCAGTTTCATCAGTTGAATCAACTGTTGAATTGATTTCCATGGATCCCTTTTCTTCAGACTCTGAAATCTCATAAGTTTCCTCGGAATTGGTTTCTACGAATATCTCTTCTTCAGCTTCATCAACCTCTGAGTTTCTGACATCAGCTGATTCTGGTTTCTCAGACGAAGAGCAATCTGTGTTTGAAACTGTTTGACTCTCTTCAGGCGTTGCACTACTTAGTTCTGGGTGTTTGTCACACTCAAAATTCCCAGAAGTGCTACGCTCATTATCTGACATACCAGAATCTACAACTTGAATGTCAGATTCATCAGATGATCCTTGTCCATCGACTTCTTTACTAACACAATCAAACATATCAATTTTCTCATTTTTCTCTTGTTCATGAGTTTCTGATGTATCGGTTGATGTTTCAGGCATACTAGAATAGTTGTCTGAATCACCAGAACACATTTCTGAGTCACTTGAAACAAGTGTTTCAAGTTTATCAGTCGATACATCAGATTTCCCTGTTAAAGCATTTTTGTCACGGTCATAATCTAAAACCATAGCACCTGAATCATCAGTTTTAATCAGAATACCCCGACTCTCAGCATACCAAGACATAACACAGTTCCAAACGTAATGATCGGGTTTGGTAGCATCCGAATCCTTAGCAACATCAGCAACGATTGAATGTGGTTCATCATCCATTGCAGACTGCTCTTCAACTGTCACTAATTCTGCACATGTACTAAAACAATTAATGTTATCTACAGAATCGGAATCAGAGCTTGACATAATTTCTTGGTGCTCCTCAGTTGACGTTTTTACTGGTTCTGTTTCATTTCCTTTTTCAGATTCGCCAGCCGATTCATTGAGTAATTTTGATCTGCATTTTTAACAAAATTCATTGGTTTTCGAAAATCAGCGCGTCTGACATTCTTTGATTTAAAAGGCTCCCATGTAACATAATCACTCGATTTACCATAAATCAATGTATCATAATTTTCTTGTTCTTGCTCAGTAGTAGGCATTCTTGAGTGATTATGATTATATGGCGGTGGAACGTGTTTGTAGCCCAAACCCTTACCCTTATTTTCTTTATAAGCAAGTTGCACATCGCACAGATTACGAACAGTGTCACTGGAAGTATCAAACTTTTTGATGTTTAACTCGTTTTGTTTATACTTTCCAGTGAGGAGCTCTAGCTCACCCTTCACAGAGTCACATTCAAGAGTTTTAACTGTGAGTCTATGTTTGTACTCGTGAACCCAACATTGTTGTTGATTCACGTCTCTGTGAAGCTGAGCTATATCCTTCTTAAGTGCGTCAATCTTTTCGTAGAGAATTTTATTGTTCTCTCGAAGACTGATGTACTTTGCCATGACACTGTTGTAATCATCCATCATTTTATTTTTGAGTGCCCTAAGTTGTGCAACCCTATTCCTGCATGGTTCAGTACACAACAGATAGTTGCGATCTTGGTTTGTCTGGTTGAGTTTGGTCTTGGGCTTGCGGTGCTGGTTTGGCCACCTCATCTGGATGAGATCCTGTTGAGTGTGGGGCTTTCACATCAGATGATGTAGCAGTCACAGGTGAAGATGAGGGAATCTGAGCAGTGCTGAGATCGGTAACAAGTGGAGAATTAGCAACGGCCTTCCCACAGTTTGACATAGAAGACGATGTGTTTGCGAGATTCTGACTCCTCTGCTTGTTCTCCTGGACGTATTCATTGACTAAGGAGATTACATCTCTCGTTTCCGTTGTGCAATAATTGCATTTTCCCATAATAATAGCATCACGATAGTCCCATGTCTTGCTTCGAGGCAATCCGTACAAAAAGGCTCTGTTAACCCTACCAAGTGTCACATACAATCCGCTCTTCTCGATTTTAGAAAGCAGCAGTGTAAACCTTCTGATTACATCTTCTACGCTTTCACCCTCAATGAAACCGAAACTATTGAGTTGTTCCGAGAGCAACTGGCGTTGAGAATCAATACTTGAAGAATTCATTGTTGAACCAAGTTATCGTAGAACCAAGTTATGTCAAACACGAGCCGAGGCAAGAAATAATGCACACACTAATTCCGACACGTTGCAGATGTACGAACCGGTTTCCTTTACTGCACCTCAAAAACTTGTCAAAAATTATCAAAACGAACAAACACCCCTTTTTTTAATTTTATAAACCTTTTTTTTAATTTTTAAAGTTTTCTAAATAATTTTTAATTTTTTTAAACCTTTTTAATTTAATATAATTTGAAATAAACTAATATTATATTAATTATATATTTTTAATAGAACCTATATTATAATTAAAAACTATTAGTTTATATTAATGATTATGTAATGATTATTATTATAATTATATAATATTAATAAAAAAACCCCAAAACGACAATATAAGCGTCGTCTGTCTTCTTCGTAAATCAATTTTCCGAAACCCTAATTTGTAAACTCAGCCGCCACGGAGATTTGACGGAGCCGATGATGATGATGTAACAGGAAGACAATATGTCGAGAATGTTGAAGATGAAACTGTGAAGATGGTGTTTCGGAAGATTTCGGAAGAATCTTGTTGATTGCGGATGATTACGGATGAGGAATGATGAAGAAAGATATGATCTCGGATGTGAAGTAGTTTGATTGCGGATGAAGTTTGATTGCGGATGAAGTTTGATATTTCGGATGAATGAATGACGATTACGGATGAGAGAAAGATGATTTCGGATGAATGAAGTGATGAATACGGTCCGAGATGACGGTTCGAGATGGAATGTCTGGATAAAATGATGATGTTGGATAAGTGGTTTTGATGAATAGATGAACGAATGATGTAGACAGCTGATGATGTTGATGACTGAGGACGACAGATGATGATGCTTTGAATAAAATATTGATGATGATGACGTCACGAATGAATAAAGATGAACCTCTGATTGTTTCTGTTGATGAGTGATATGATGATGATTTTTTTAAACAACCTTTTTAAAACAAATCAAAAAGCAAAATATGTTGATTTTTTTAAGAAAGTGATGAACACAATGAAGAACCCGAAGAACGTGATGAAGATCTTCAATAAAAAAGCAGAATTTCTTGATGTTTGATATCAAATTGGCTCTGATACCAATTGTAAGTCCCGAAAATACGGATCAAACAACGATATTAAACAATCACCAAGGATGGGCGGAATCCAAACTTGATGATCTTCAAGAAATCAAGAACAAGAAGATGAAGATTTGAAGATTCGAATATTCAAATGCTTAAACTTGCAAACAAGGAATCTTGTCTAATACAAGTTTCTAAAACAAATGAACCAAACCTAACCCCTAATTTCCATCAACTATTTATAGGGAGGGTTTCCCCCTAAACCCTAGGACCATAATTCCCTTAAAGCCCACTCTAATACCCCACATTCTAGAAACCATGGTCCATTAGCAACAATCATACTAATCCATAAACCTATAGGGCCAACATCCATGATGACATCACCCTAGAACACCCCAAATCAGGTAGATTCCATGGTTAAAAGTTGAGATTTGAAGGTGAAAATGATGAAGAAGTGTGTGTAGCTGATAGAAGTACAAGGTTTGAGTGGAAAACTTACAAGAATCCTGAGAAATCGAGAGGAATGAGGGCTGGAACGTGCTAGTCAAATGAGAGTTGTCACATCACATGAACATTGATGTGGCAGGTGGTATTTATAGGTGACAGAAGAGTGAGGCGGTGCACAAATGACGGATCGAAGGGCAGTCCGATCGGATTGTCATCCGGACGGATGACCATTCGATCGAACGTCTCTGGCGAGTTGAGTTTTGATGTTTCGTTCGTGCGTTGGGCGTTGCGAGTAAGCGATGCGATAGCATTAAACAATAGTCACAAAAACAACCTAACTAACAGATATCATAAAGTAAACCTTAAATCTCATGTTTGCGATGAGATTAAGTTGCAATAAAGTTGCGATTGCGTTTTCGATTAATCACCACAAAACAAATATAAACACGCACAAGTAACACATAAGTAGCACACACACGTAAAACAATATTCAGAACACATAATTCGAATTGTGATGCGATTGCGATGCGATTAGCGACAAATAGATTAGCGATAAACTGCGATTATTAGCATTTACTCCACATAATACAACTAAAGTTCACAAATTAAAGGATTCGATTACAAGTCGAGAAGCACAATCAATAATTAATCAAGGAGTGATAGATCGCAATTAGCATTCTTTTCTTCCTTTGACTTTGACTTTGACTTGTACTTTGACTTTGGAAACGCGGGGTGTTACAGCCTCCCCTACTTTAGGGAATTTTGTCCCGAATTAAGGCGCAGGTGTAACAAATAACTGTGGATACTTCGCCTTCATGTCACTTTCGAGTTCCCAGGTGAACTATGTGCTGTGTTTGCCTTCCCAACGAACCTTTACAATGGGAATGCGTAAGCGCCTGAGCTTCTTGGTTTCTCAGTCCATGATCTTGACAGGCTTTTCCACGAAGTGTAATGTTTCGTCCACTTGTAGATCCTCAAGTGGTACTTGTAAATTCTACTCGGCAAGACACTTTCTGAGGTTCGAAACGTGGAAAGTATGGTGGACATTGCTAAGTTCCTCCAGTAGTTCGAGTCTGTAGGCCACCTTGCCGATCCTTTCCAGAATCTTAAAGGGTCCAACATATCGACGCGCGAGCTTCACTTTCTTGCCGAATCTGATCACACCCTTCCAAGGTGAAACCTTTAGGAGTATGTGATCGCCAACGTCAAATTCAAGGGGCTTTCGGCGTCTATCGACGTAACTTTTTTGACGAATCTGAGCTTTCAGCAGATTATCTCAAATCTGGAGGATTTTATCAGTCGTTTCTTGCAGCAGCTCAGGACCGGTTATTTGCGCATCTCCGATCTCATGCCACACAATAGGCGATCGCTATTTTTTTTCGTATAATGCCTCAAACGGTACCATTTGAATGCTAGAATGATAACTATTATTGTACGAGAATTCAACCAAAGGTAAGTGCGCGTCCCAATTTCCACCGAAATCTATGACACATGAGCGAAGCATGTCTTCAAGGGTACGAATCATTCGTTCAGTCTGACTGTCGGTTTGGGGAAGGAAAGTGGTACTTAGGTTAAGAGTAGTACCGAGAGCAGATTGAAACGTTTCCCAAAGGCGCGAGGTAAACCGACCATCGCGGTCAGAGATGATATCATGAGGCGTCCCGTGTCGACAGATGATTTCGTCGGTGTAGATTCGTGCTAATCATTCTACCTTATAGTCTTCCCGTATCGACAGAAAATGAGCAGATTTAGTAAGTCGATCAATGACAACCCAGATGCTGCCGTGTCCTGATGGCGTGCGCAGAAGTTTCATTATGAAGTCCATAGCTATACTCTCCCATTTCCACATAGGGATCTCGGGTTGGATGAGTAAGCCAGAGGGTCTTTGTTGCTCGGCCTTGACTTTCGACCAAGTCAGGCACTTTGAAACGTAGATAGCGATATTTTTCTTCATGCCCGGCCACCAGTACTTGTAGTGAAGGTCCTGGTACATCTTATCGGCACCGGGATGAATAGAATATCGAGACTTGTGGGCTTCGTCCAGCAGAATTTGTCGTAAGTTAGTGCGCTTGGGAATCCAAATTCGGTCTAATGGAATATACCATTCGATTTATTCACTAGCTGCTCGCCATTATTGATAATTCTTTCCTTCTTCAAAGTGCGTTCAGTAAAACAAGCATGTTGAGCATCACGGATAAGAGCCTCGAGATTATGCTGGGCGTGAATATTACGAACGCTATGCAAATAGCTTCATCGGCTTAGAGCATCAGGTACGACATTTGCTCTGACAGGGTGGTAACGAATCTCACAGTCGTAATCGTTGAGAAGTTCTACTCAACAGCGTTGGCGCATATTCAGTTCCTTCTGATTCAAGATATGTTGTAGGATCTTATGGTCGGTGAAGACCGTACACTTGGTACCATAAAGGTAGTGTCGCCAATTCTTCAATGCAAAAACAACTGCACCAAGCTTGAGATCGTGGGTTGTATAGCTCTTCTCGTGGATCTTGAGCATATGAGATGCGTAAGTGATAACCTTGTCCCGTTACATGAGAACACAACCGAGACCAAGTTTCGAGGCATTGCAATAGACTATAAAGTCATCGTTTCCGTCAGGTAAAGTGATCACAGGAGCATTGCAGAGATTGTGCTTGAGAGTTTGAAAGGCTTGCTCTTATTTGGTTCCCCAAACAAAAGGCTTGTCTTTATGCGTGAGAGAAGTATGCGGCACAGCGATTTTAGAGAATCCTTTGATAAGTCGGCGATTGTAGCCCGCTAGTCCTAGAAAAGAACGGACTTCAGACAGGTTTTTGGGTGTAACCCAACACTTAACAGCTTCAATCTTCGTGGGGTCAACGTGGATACCTTGACTATTGACAATGTGGCCGAGGAATTGAACCTCCTCTAGCCAAGATTCACACTTGGAGAACTTGGCATAGAGTCGATTCCCTTGGTGTAACTCGAGAACCAAACGTAGATGCCGCGCGTGTTCGGCTTTCGACTTGGAGTAGATCATGATATCATCGATGAACACGATGACGAAACGGTCGAGAAAGGGTTTACACACGCGATTCATCAGATCCATGAAAACCGCGGGTGCGTTGGTTAAACCAAAAGGCATATCAACGAATTCATAGTGTCCGTATCGAGTTCGGAAAGCGGTTTTAGGTATATCCTCCTCTTGAATGCGTAACTGGTGATAGCCTGATCGTAGATCGATTTTCGAGAAACACGTAGCACCTTGTAATTGATCAAACAAGTCATCGATTTGGGGCAAGGGATAGTGATTCTTGATAGTTAACTTATTCAATTTCCTGTAGTCGATGCACATCCGGAACGACCCGTCCTTCTTTTTGACGAAAAGGACTGGCGCGCCCCACGGGGAGGTGCTAGGGTGAAGCCTTTTTCAAGCAATTCCTGGAGTTGACTCGAGAGTTCGCGCATTTTAGACGGAGCGAGTCGATAGGGAGCTTTAGCAACAGGATTTACTCCAGGAATGAGATCAATACGAAACTCGATATCATGACTCGGAGGTAAACCAGGTTGATCGTCAGGAAATACGTTAGGAAATTCGCAAACAACAGGAACATCTTTCACTCGTGTCTTTCCTTCCTTTTCCTCTGCTACTATGATGTTTGCCAAGAAAGCCCTGTATTCCTTGCGGAGATACTTGCTTGCTTGGACACACGACATAAGTTTAAGACCTTTCGAAAGAGTTTCACCATTCACACAAAGTTGATCACCACTAGCGAGCGAGAAACGAATCATCTTATCGAAGCAAACGACTTCGGCATGATTTTTCACGAAGAAAATCCATACCTACTATGATGTTGAAACTACCAAGATGCATCGAGATGAGATCGATAGGGAAGACGTGATTGTTGAGTTCAAGCGTACAATCACGTAGAACAGAATTGACAGCGACGCTTCTTCCAGTGGCAACTTCAACGTCGAACGTCGTAGGGAGATGGGCGCACCTATGATTAAGGAGCTTTTCGAATTTAAACGATACAAAACAGTTATCTGCTCCAGTATCAAACAAACATGAAGCATGTATACCATTCACAAGGAACGTACCATTAACCACGTTGTTATCTGCTTGAGCCTGGCGGGTGTTGATGTTGAAAAGAAGTCCGCGGGCTGCTGGCTGCTGCTGCTGTTGATGTTGTTACGGCTGCTGCTGGGGCTCTTGCTTCACCACTCTGTTGGGGCACATGTTTGCAAAGTGGTTGGGATCACCACATGCAAAGGAAGCTCTAGCGTGAGCAACGGGTGCAGGAGCTGCTTGTTGACAATGTGGAGTAGGAAGGAAAGCTGGTGGTGTAGGAGCTTTACCTTGAGCTTGAGCTGGGGCTTGACGAGGACCAGTACGGCAATTAGCGGTAAAGTGGCCTTACAGGTTGAAGTGAACACAGAATCTGCAAGCAATCCCAGTAAGATGATGGTAAGTACAAGTAGAGCAGAGCGGGTGAGGACCAGTATATGCACGCTTGGCCACTGGTGCATTGGTCACTGGGGCCGCTACTTGGCAGTTCTGGGGTTGCGGTTGAGCAGGTACATCGTTCAGCGGTGCGGCGGTAACAACACAATTCTTGCTACTGTTGTTGTTCTTTCTCTTGCTGCGGGAGGACTTTGAAGCTTGCGGTGCGGCGGCGGTTTTAGCGGTGGGAGCAGCGGTAACTTGGTGAAGATTCTTGGTGGCTTTATAAAAGTAACCAGCCCGAACTCGCTTATCATTAATCTCGGTAGCGAGCAGGAAGGTTTCCTCAATGGTTGTCGTCTTCGCGGCTTACGCGAAATCAGCCACACAATCCGGTAAAGCACGGATGTATTTCTTGATGGTGATCTCTGGGGTTGTAACTTAGCCAGGACAAATGATACTCAGCTGCTTAAAGCGGGCAGTTAAACCAGCATTGTCGCCACCCTCTTGCTTGATGTGCCAGAAGTCGTCCTCCAGCTTCTGCAGCTCATGGGGATGGCAGAACTCTTTCATCATGATGTCCTTCAACTCATCCCACGTAAGCCCATAGGCTGCATCATTCCCATGCTTGTTTCTTTCGGCAGTCCACCAGTCCAGAGCCCTGGACTGGAAAATGCCAGTGCCATTAACAGTGCGTAGGTTTTCAGGACAGCCGCTTTGGCACAGGGTGACTTCAATAGAATTGAACCTTTGAAACATGGTAGTAGGCCCGTCTTCTCTGGTGAATTCTTTGGGTCCGCGGGCTTTAAACTGCTTGAAGCTAAAAGTAGACTTAGGAGAATCAGTTCTAGATTCTTCAGAGGACTTGCTGGTGTTTTCATTCAGCTCACTGACAATTTGTGGAATGACTTTAGCCATCTGCTTAGCGACGAGAGCAATGATACGTTTGTCCTCATGGTTTCTGCGAGCAGTGCATGAGGTGTGCGATCCAAATGACGACATTGTCTGCAACAGACGTCACCATAGGTCTCAAACACACGTCGATTAAACCTAGTATAGTCTAGTGTCTCACCAAAAGGTACTTTACGTAAAGCTTAGGAACACATGCAATCACATAATCACGTAGGCACATAATCCACATAAGCACATAGGCACAGAAGCACGTAGTCCATGTAAGCACAGAAGCAAGTAGCCCACATAAACACCTCTTCACTATATTTTGCACGTATTCACCTACATATATTGCATGTATTCACCTTCCTATATTGCACGTATTCGCCTACATATATTGCACGTATTCACCTTCCTATATTGCACGTATTCACCTGCCTATCGTAGACGTGTTCCCTTATCATTAAAAGTTGTGTAAAGCGATCGAGAGTTGCAAGTGCGATTAGCGAGTAGCGATTGCGTGGGTTCCGCGATTTGTTAGCGTTGTGTAGTGAGTTGTGTGTGTGATCAAAGCGAAAGAGATAAGCGTATAGATCGAAACCATCAGTATCTCAATAAACTAACAAATAAACATATAAAACCACATAAAACATATAAAATTTCCACATAAAAGCGACAAATTACAGAGTCAGCGGTGGCGAAATCTAGAATAGAAACACATAAAATCGAGAATAGATTGTCTCGGTTGATAGACGTTGACTACCCAAAACCGTTTCGACTATTCTCAAAGACCATTAGCACACACTTTGGTCTTCTAGACTGTGCTCTCGCCTCAATCTGGGCGAACGGTATGCATCCTTCCAGTTACAGTGTGACTCGAGTCATTGGAGTCCGTCGACACTTTGGTGAGAGTTTTGTAAAACCAAAAATGGGGAGCAGAACGAGTCATCAAGATTTGGGTTTCACCCCTTGTCACACCCCCAAAATCCACATGCGGAGTACCACCGCTTGGAGGCGTGACTGACCAGGATCAAGCCACCAATCATATTGAACATAACAAGTAATAAGAAAAATTCAACCACACAATATGAAAGGTGTTTCAAATCAAAAACATAGTTAAGTGTTTAGCGGAAGCATAATTGTAAAACCCAATGTAAGTATTAAGTACGAAATAAAGTAATGTTTTTAGCATGGCACACACTACAAGCTCCATGAGTACCTAACGACCTGCAAGGCATGTAACAACGAGTCAACAACAAAGTTGAGCGAGTTCATAGTTGGTTGATTAGTTGAAGTATTCGTTTCGTAAATCATATGTTCGTTTTGTAAACCATGTATCGTATTAATTCGTATCGCGGTCTCCCAGACATGTGTGCGAAGATTAGTGGGGGCTTCCCATGTGTTACTAGACCGTGTGTATCGACTGCGTTGAAAATTTAAGAGGTGCCCTAAGTGAATGTCTATCAGCATTGACCCTTTTCCCATAGTCCATTAGTACACGTCCGTTCAAACGACACGGTGTGAGGTTTGTTAAACCTAATAGCGCTATTAACTAATGACCCGCTCGCCATAGGCCTCGGCGATTAAGTCGATATAAATGAGGGACTTCATGATTGAGGTTTGGTCCAGTGTGTACACTTGGCATCCTACCCACGGAGGATGGTCGTAATTACTGTTTAAATCATTAACCCATTCCCAACCCTTGGGAATCCCATGCCTTGGAAAGAGTGTGAACTCACCTTGGTTTGCTCGGTATGCTAAAGTATGTGCTCACAAATAAATAGTCAAGTCCTAAAGTACGCACGTGTACATAATCAGTTTATATTCACGAAGTTCACGTATGAGTACAATCACAGTGGATATTGAATCAAAGATCACCGAATAGCACAAAGCACGTATTCAAACTCGTACAAGTCATGCTTATCATTTAACAGCAGTTAATTAATCCAGTTAACTCTTCACAGAAATAACTAAGTTTACTGTGCAGATTTCCCTCTCGACGAAACACCCCTGTTTCGTCGTTACTTCCCTTTGACGAAACATCTCTGTTTCATCGTGCATGCTCTCGGCGAAACACTTCTGTTTCATCGAGATTGTCCTCCGGCGAAACGCTTCTGTTTCGTCAACATCGGCGTTTCGTCCAAAATGTCAGTTACGAAGATTAATCAGTTAATCACAGAAACCCTAATCATTGCTAACAGCCGTCATCAACATCATCAATCATACAGTAATCATTCAACACAGAGATCTTTGATACCCACAATGTTATAACGTATATTCATTTAATATTCAATCAAGTGATGATCGTGGTATGCAAATATCAACCAAAACATAAACCGTGGCATAACAATTTCATTCAAGAGCATCGAGTTTAGTCTAAATGATTCGAGACATAATATCAGCCCTATCTACTAGCCACAAATCATCAAACAATCCATTCTCGACATACGAATCCGAAATCCGATAATCTAGATCCTATTATGACCAAAACATCATCTAATCATGAACATGAACCTTATCTAATAATCAATTAAATCCGATTTCAATCACACAATTTACAACAATTCAATCAACAATGATAACACTAACCGAGATAGGAGAAATAACGGGTTGATCGCTAAGAATAGCTTCGAGAACTTCAAACTGCCGTCACACAGAAGAGAGAGCTCTAGGGTTTCGATTTTTTTGTTAAAAGTGTGCAACAGAAAGTCGGTTTACGTTAAAATACTCGAATCAACGTGCTGGGCCCTTAATGGGCTTCGGCGAATCACTGGGCCGGCGAAACACACTTGTTTCGTCGAGATGTGTGTGACGAAACACACTTGTTTCGTTGAGGTGACTTATGGCGAAACACTCTTGTTTCGTCGGAGTGGTTGATGGTGAAACACTTTGTTTCGTCGGGTAGTTCTAATCTTAAACAGTTTACAAGTTCATGTTCATGCAACCAAACACTTTACTTATATTAAACACATAATATATCAAACAACCATCTCAACTTATAATCCAACGTGTACAATTACAAGGCAACCAATCAAACAACTAAACAGTTAATGTGCATTTAATACGAAGATGGAATCTTGGAAACTCGAGTTGTCACATTATCCCCAACTTGAAAGAAATTTCGTCCCGAAATTTAGCATGCGGTTACTGAGGAAGCTAGTTGTGTTGTGTAGTTCACTGGTTTTCCTGGGGTGTCACACCCCCAAAATCCACATGCGGAGTACCACCGCTTGGAGGGGTGACTGACCAAGATTAAGCCACCAATCATATTGAACATAATAAGTAATAAGAAAAATCCAATCACACAATATGAAAGGTGTTTCAAATCAAAAACATAGTTAAGTGTTTAGCGGAAGCATAATTGTAAAACCCAATGTAAGTATTAAGTACGAAATAAAGTAATGTTTTTAGCATGGCACACACTGCCATGTCCCACAACGACCGCGCCTCCCTGTGCAAGCTCCATGAGTACCTAACGACCAGCAAGGCATGTAACAACGAGTCAACAACAAAGTTGAGCGAGTTCATAGTTGGTTGATTAGTTGAAGTATTCGTTTCGTAAATCATATGTTTGTTTTGTAAACCATGTATCGTATTAATTCGTATCGCGGTCTCCCAGACATGTGTGCGAAGATTAGTGGGGGCTTCCCATGTGTTACTAGACCGTGTGTATCGACTGCTACGAAAATGTAAGAGGTGCCCTAAGTCAATGTCTATCAGCATTGACCCTTTGCCCATAGTCCAATAGTACACATCCGTTCGAACGACACGGTGTGAGGTTTGTTAAACCTAATAGCGCTATTAACTAATGACCCGCTCGCCATAGGCCTCGGCGATTAAGTCGATATAAATGAGGGACTTCATGATAGAGGTTTGGTCCAGTGTGTATACTTGGCATCCTACCCACGGAGGATGGTCGTAATTACCGTTTAAATCATTAACCCATTCCCAACCCTTGGGAATCCCATGCCTTGGAAAGAGTGTGAACTCACCTTGGTTTGCTCGGTATGCTAAAGTATGTGCTCACAAATAATCAGTCAAGTCCTAAAGTACGCACGTGTACATAATCAGTTTATATTCACGAAGTTCACGTATGAGTACAATCACAGTGGATATTGAATCAATGATCACTGAATAGCACAAAGCACGTATTCAAACTCATACAAGTCATGCTTATCATTTAACAGCAGTTAATTAATCCAATTAACTCTTAACATAAATAACTAAGTTTACTGTGCAGATTTCCCTTTCGACGAAACACCCCTGTTTCGTCGTGCATGCTCTCGGCGAAACACTTCTGTTTCGTCGAGATTGTCCTCCGGCGAAACGCTTCTGTTTCGTCAACATCGGCGTTTCGTCCAAAATGTCAGTTACGTCGATTAATCAGTTAATCACAGAAACCTTAATCATTGCTAACAGCCGTCATCAACATCATCAACCATACAGTAATCATTCAACACAGAGATCTTTGATACCCACAACGTTATAACGTATATTCGTTTAATATTCAATCCAGTGATGATCGTGGTATGCAAATATCAACCAAAACATAAACCATAGCATAACAATTTCATTCAAGAGCATCGAGTTTAGTCTAAATGATTCGAGACAGAATATCATCCCTATCTACTAGCCACAAATCGTCAAACAATTCATTCTCGACATACGAATCCGAAATCCGATAATCTAGATCCTATTATGACCAAAACATCATCTAATCATGAACATGAACCTTATCTAATAATCAATTAAATCCGATTTCAATCACACAATTTACAACGATTCAATCAACAATGATAACACTAACCGAGATAGGAGAAATAACGGGTTGATCGCTAAGAAAAGCTTCGAGAACTTCAAACTGCCGTCACACAGAAGAGAGAGCTCTAGGGTTTCGATTTTTTGTTAAAAGTGTGCAACAAAAAGTCGGTTTACGTTAAAATACTCGAATTAACGTGCTGGGCCCTTAATGGGCTTCGGCGAATCATTGGGCTGGCGAAACACACTTGTTTCGTCGAGGTGACTTATCGCGAAACACTCCTGTTTCGTCGGAGTGGTTGATGGCGAAACACTTTGTTTCGTCGGGTAGTTCTAATCTTAAACAATTTACAAGTTCATGTTCATGCAACCAAACACTTAACTTATATTAAACATATAATATATCAAACAACCATCTCAACTTATAATCCAACATGTACAATTACAAGGCAACCAATCAAAAAACTAAACAGTTAATGTGCATTTAATGCGAAGATGGAACCTTGGAAACTTGAGTTATCACACCCCTAACTTAGTGACTGCATTCCTGTTTATGTAATAGAATCCTGAGATAGTGAAGGAGAATTGTGTCGAAGTATGGATTTCACTCCTATTCCAACACAAATTCTCGTGTTTATAGTAAAAAGTCGCGTCGAACAAGCGATTTGATCGAGAGTTTGCGGTTTTCACACCTAGTCTCGATCTAATCACTCGTTCATCCTTGAAAATGGTGCGAGTGCTAGCCTTAGGAAAGGTTGAGTGATAGTGTCTTGCGAGTTCGAGCGAGATTAGCATGTTGCCTCGTACAAAACCCCTACCGGGTTCACACAAGTCGGTCTGATGGTACTTAGACTATAGACTACGTCGTTTCTAAGACATCGACCTGGACTAGGTCGAGTCTTGCCTAATTCCCTATAGTTATAGCTCTGATACCAATCTGTCACACCCCAACCGATGGCGGAAACATCGGGGCATGGCACTGAGCGAAACAGATTGTCCAAGAGAAATCCATAACAACTAAAATTACCAGATATTTAGCATTACGTCCCATACCGTAACATATCACATAATCCAATTATTACAAACATAATATCTTAAGGCAAATAAATTGTTTCGACAACTCAGAATTTGAATTGTTTGTTTCTAGACTCTCCTAAGCTTGATTTCCACATAGCAGCAAAGCAAAAGCATCCTAAACACCTGTCACATACGTTAAAAAAAAGTCAATACACATAGTGTAAAGGTGAGCATACAAGTTTAGTAGTATAATAGATAGCGAAAGCGGTTTATGCATAACCGGCATGTAACATGTAGCAAAGTGAAGCTAGTAGGTTATCGATAATGAAATATGCACATACGTGACTGCGAGTTGTAGAGTGCGCAACACATATCACCACTGTGACATGTGAGAAATACCCTTAGCAACCCCCATCCATGACAGGTGCTGAGTCCAAACTATAGTACTATCGTTGATAAGGTGTCAGGCAACAATCATTGTGTAAACATAACATACAAGCATTCATCAAAATACACGTATATCATGCGAGAGCGGTTAGCGTATAAAATGTGTTGGCATTGTGTGATCGATGTGATTTGATATAAGTAACGTATGTAACACCCAAAAGTGCGTAAAGCAAAAAAGGGATCGAGTGTACTCACAGAGATGGTAGCTACTAAATACAATCTGTGATTGGATTGAAGGGAGCGCAAGAGTAAGCCTGATTACAGAACGATAGCATAAGCGAAGAACGGCGCGTTAAACGGTGCAAGTGAATAGTGTGACGAAGTGTCATTGATCGGATGACAATCCGAACGGATGGTCATCCGGACGGATGACCATTCGGTCGGATTGTCCTTCATCTGGGATGGATGTGTTTGTGTATGATGGCTTTGAAGTTTTCGTTGTAGCATTTTAAAAACAGAGAAGTATCTCTACCTTTCAAGTCGCCCGGTCGAACGGTCGTCCGGTCGGATGGTCGTTCGCTCGGATAGCGATCCGTTCCAAGTGAGACATTTCATAGAGAACAAGTTCACAGCAGGATGGTATGACAACGTGTTAAACAACGGGAACTCCATCAAACCCAAGTCATCCGATCGGAAGGGAATCACCCCCAATCTGACCAGTTAACTGCTCTTGACAGTTGTTCATGTTCAACCCATGAATCGGTTGTCTCTTTGATAAGAATCAGTTCTTAGACTGATGTGCACAAAATGAAACATATAAATTACATCAATTGTGGCTTAAAACTAACCCTTTTTTAGTACTAATGTTGGAAAAGTATGCTTTTGTCTTCCTTTTGTGTTTTCAGGATTAAATGAGCTCAAAATAACAAAAGAAGCAAAAAGACAGCAAAATCTAACAAAAATACAAGAAAAGGAACAAAAGCGATATGCCCGACCCCTCAACAGCATCTCCCAAGCAAAACAGAGAAGCCAGAAGACTGAACACGCCCCATGCTCAGCGAGCACGGGGCCGTGCCCAAGAAGCAGCAGAAAAGACAAACCTATAAAAGCTTCTATTGCCCACCACGGGGCCGTGCCCAGCGGACACGGGGGCGTGGTCAGGTTGCTGCAGGCGCGTTTATTGTAATTGCGAATTACAATTAATGAAGAGAGAGAGTGTCAGATGGACACGGGGCCGTGCCCAGCGGGCACGGGGCCGTGCCCAGGCTTCTGCTCAGCCTATAAATAGGAGTGTTTGGAGCCATTTCAACTCATCCCTTGGCACACCACCTCTCTCACACTTCACCCACCACCCACCACCACCATAACACCATCATCCACCACCATCATCCATTGTCCATCATAGAGTGTGTGAGTCGTCTCGGGATCCAAGATTGATCACAAGAGTTCTTGACAATCAAAGGCCATGTTTGCCTAAGTCTCTTACATCACTTGGTGAAGACAAGTGTTTAGTGTAATACTTTTTATTTTTAATCTTTTGCACTTTTTAATTGGTTTTGTATTAATGACTTTAATTACTAGTTTATTATGTTGAAGGTGATTCTTCCTTATCTTTTGTCGTGGTGTCTTGGCATTATTTTACTGTCTATATAAAATAAAAGATTTTCACCATTCATATCTCCATGGTCTACATGGAGGTATGTTGGCTACCTGGTCGGGGGTTAAGGGAATGGTTTGGTAAGAGTCTTGCCATTGTTCAGTGTATAGATCCTGCAAAGGACCTGGGTCAAATTTAGTAGGACCTCCTTCAATACCCAAAGGTATTGGATGGCGGGGGTCCAAACTCTTTGATCCCCTCATAAGTTAAACTACTATTAAAACTTTAACCCAGCTACTTAGGACTGTATCCCTGCTGACTCAGACTACTTTGCTGAGGGTAACGTCGCCTTCAAAAGAGGGGCCTACCACATTATGCATTAATAACTTAATTAATTATCTTTCAATAATCCGACCCTTTAGGATTGTATCCTTGCTGACTCAAACTACTGGGTTGAGGGTAACGTCACCTTCAAAAGAGGGGCCTACTACAATAACTAAGATAATCTCTTAAACAAGTGCAAAAGTGCGAAAATAATAAAGGTTACACTAACACACGAGTCGGATCCAAGTGATTCATCTTGTCTATCTGTTTTTATTTTTTATTTTTATTTTCAGCATTTTAGTTAGTTTTATTTTCTTAGTTTAAAAATCTTTTTTCTAACATTTTGATTTGATTAGACGTTGAGGATAAACTGGTACTAAAAGCTCTTGTGTCCTTGGACGACCTCGGTATCTTACCAACACTATACTACGTTCACGATGGGTGCACTTGCCCATATGTGTGTTTAGTGTTAGTAAATATCGTGTTATATAAATTTAAAACTTGGCCAAAAAGTGTAAAAAGGGCTTAAATATATACTTAAAATATAACACACTTCACGCACATCAAGTTTTTGGCGCCGTTGCCGAGGGACACAAGGATGTTAAGAAAGTTAGGAATCAACGGCCTAATCGCTTTTTCTATTTTCTTTTTATATTTTTTAGATTTTCTTAATTTTTCAGCTTCTGCAGAGCTCAGCACGGGCCGTGCCTGGTTGGACACGGGTCGTGCCCAGTAGTGTTACTGGCAGTTTTTAATTTTCCGAGTTATAGAAGGCTGACCACGGGGCCGTGTTGGTGCAACACGGGGCCGTGTCCAACTTTCCAGTAACAGGGATCCGGAAAACAATCACTGTAACTCCGACCACGGGCCGTGTTCACTGAGCACGGGGCCGTGGTGAACTTTCTGACCAACATTCTTTTTTGTTTTTGTTGCAGGACTTGGAACCAGACGCCACCTCTACGTAGTGTATGAGCTCTAGTTCTAATAAAGACATAAAAGAACCTCTAGAAGAACCCGAACGCTTTCTCAGAAAAAGACTTAAAGCTAAAAACCAAGAGAAAGTTTCGGGGGAACCACTTCCAATGGCGGACCAAGGTACCCTCATGGATTATCTACAACCCACCATGGGTAATCTCGGCGCCGCTATCAATGCACCGAATGTCGAAGCCAATAACTTCGAACTTCGGCCACATTTGATACAAATGCTTCAAAACTCCGCAACCTTCCATGGGCTTGCGGACGAGGATCCCCATCTACATATTACTAATTTCTTAGAAATATGTGATACCTTTCGGATCAATGGAGCTTCAAATGACGCCATCCGCCTCTGAATGTTTCCTTTTTCACTAAAAGACCGAGCAAAAGCTTGGCTCAACCCCCTCCCAGTTGGATCGGTAAACACCTGGGATGAACTAGCCCAAAAATTTCTATATAAGTATTTCCCTCCCGCTAAAACGGCTAAATTAATGACTGAAATTAATACATATTCACAAGAGGACGGGGAATCCTTATATGAAACTTGGGAAAGGTTCAAGGAGCTATTGCGAAAGTGTCCTCATCACGGTCTTGCGATATGGCAACAAGTATCCACTTTCTATAATGGGTTGTTGCCACACACAAGACAAACACTTGACTCTAGCTCCGGGGGACTTTTAGGTAACCGCCGCCCACATGAAATATACAATCAAATTGAGGAAATTGCTCAAAACAATTTTCAATGGCACACTCCTCGAGGTAATAAATCTATTACCCCGGGCGCCCATAAGGTTGATGAAAGCACTTCTTTACAAGCCCAAATCGAGGCCCTTTCTTCAAAAATTAAAAAGTTAGAAATGGCAAAAACAGTCTCGGTTATGGCTTGTGAAGGGTGTGGTGGGCCACATGAAAATTGGAGTTG
Source organism: Helianthus annuus (assembly GCF_002127325.2). NCBI lineage: Eukaryota > Viridiplantae > Streptophyta > Magnoliopsida > Asterales > Asteraceae > Helianthus > Helianthus annuus. The sequence goes on from NC_035434.2 coordinate 90,365,183, forward strand.
TATGAAAGAAACAGACAATCAACCAGAATCGGTAAACTACATTGATAATAGACCTAGGCCGTCGGGTCCTCCAACGGGCACCTACAACCAAGGATGGCGTAACCACCCTAACCTTGGTTGGAGAGAACCCGGCAATAGTAGTAACCAACAAAGCCTAAATCAACGAACAAACTTTCAACAACCAAGAAATGAGTCACAAAATTTCCCTCAACAACAAGGTGGACGAGAAAGGCTTGAAGATACTGTATCTCGCCTCATCTCCGACACTGAAAAGAAAAACTCGGATAGGTTTCTACAATTAGAATCAAATTTTAGAAATCAACAAGCTAGTATACAAAACATTGAAAAACAAATAAATCAACTAGCCCAAAATTTCTCCGAGTGACCGCAAGGCGCGTTACCAAGTAATACCGAAAAAACCCAAAGGCGCAAGTTCATCTCATAACGCTACGGAACCGTAACGTGGGTCCCGGGAAGGACCACCGCCTACTGAGGAAATCGCAACACCGCCCCAACAAGAGAAAGTTTCTCCTCCATCACCAGAGCCCACCAAGGCCCCTCCGGTTCCATACCACGGTAGGTTAATCCGTCAAAAGACCAATGAGCAATTCGCAAAATTCGAAAGTCTACTAAAACAATTGCATGTCAACATTCCTTTCATTGACGTCCTGACCCAAATGCCTAAATACTCAAAATTCATGAGGGACTTCCTCACTCATAAAAGGAAAATTGAATCATTGCAATTAGTTAACTTAGGCGAAGAGTGCTCCGCCCTCGTACTCAACAGACTCCCCCAAAAGAAGATTGATCCCGGAAGCTTCACAATTCCTCGCTCGATTAGGGACTCCCCCATTCGTAATGCACTAGCTGACTTTGGGGCTAGCATTAACCTCATGCCCGCATCAATGTTCAAAAGACTCGGCTTAGGAAAAACGAGTCCTACAAAGATGAGTATACAACTTGCTGATCGATCCGTCAAATTCCCGCAAGGTGTCGCTGAAATCTACTAGTCAAAGTCGACAATTTCGTCTACCCGGCCGACTTTGTCATACTTGATATGGAAGAAGACACCAAAATCCCCCTCATACTAGGGAGGCCATTTCTAGCCACTGCACAAGCAATGGTAGACATGAATGACGGAACGCTCACTTTAAAATCTGGGGATAAGGAAGCAAAGTTCGGGGTTGGGAAAAGTTCGGGGTTGGGAAGAGAATAGAGAACGATGACCCGGTCAATTACATGAAGGTTATTGATTCGAGTTTGGATGATGCTCTCCGATGGTGCAACATGGGATGCAAAACATCCCGCTCGGAAAACATATAACCACACCTTGGGTCTAGCCAAGGACCCTTATAAACGTGGCGCACCACGGAGGCATTCTGCGGAACTATCCTTAGTTTAGTTTAATCTTTTAGTTTAAATTTGCAGAAATAAAACACACTCATGGTGGTCAAGGATAACAAGGGAAACGAGACACATAGCCCCATGCACGAAAACAGGGTAGCCTGACAACAATTCCTTCATTACAGCAAGTTCAGCACGGGCCGTGTCCGCCCAACACGGCCCCGTGCTGCACACCCTGCAGAAAATTGCCCAGTTCAGGTAACTGGACACGGGTCGTGTTCGCTGAACACGCCCCCGTGCCCAGGCTTCTGTTTCTTTTCTTTAATTTTTGTCACTGGCACCTGAACATGGGGCCGTGCCCGGTCACCACGGGGCCGTGTCCAGACTACCAGTAACATAAAGATTTTGCTTTTAACACCATTTTACACATTCAATCAACCTAAAAACTTATTTTTGGGACACATTGAGGACAATGTGTAATTTAAGTGTGGGGGGATGCTAAAACCTTGAATTTTGCAAGTCCTAATAACAAGCCTTACACAAAACTCTATTGGAACCGCTAATCACCCCACATTTTTTCCAAAAAAAAATTTCATTTTTTTTACTTATCTAAGTTTAAGTTGGGAATTCAAGTCTTAACAAGGTTATATTTTTACAAGTTTACAACCGATAGCGTCGTGATAAAAAGAACCAACATAAAAAATTATGAAAAGGCATGACAAACTTAGTTAAAATTTGATTATATATACTTGATCACATAAAAATCCTTTCCCACAAAAGTGAGTTTTGAGCCTTTAACGAGCATACAAATATATATCTTTACACTAAATGCTCATTTTTCGTTTCTTGTGTGAATAGCCGCTTAGTTCGTACGGCTCTAGAACTTGCCACAACAATACATTCCCGGTCTTTACCAACTTAAACCCAAGTAAGTAAATGATGGAAGCATTAGGACTAACCCTTTTTCTTTCTACACCATCATTTTTCATTTTTTTTACCACCTACCCAAAATTCCCCTAGTTAACCCCTTTGAGCCTAAACCTTTTCATTTCTTAACCCAAAAAAAAAAACCATCACCCTTTTTTACCCACCTAAACCTTTTTATTTTTAACCCTTTATTTTAGTAACAACGTTCGGTTTTCTAATGACTCTATTCCTAAAAAAAAGCTATATATTTTGATTAAACCAAACAAACAAACAAGTTCATCAAAAATAACCTTGTTTGAAACAGATGGTTCATCAAAATAAAATAAAAATGTAAAAAATAAAAAGTCTTTTGAAAAACCAACGTTTGTTATGCTTTTCGCCTTTTTACTAACCACTAACCCAACCACCCACCTTTAGCCCAAGCCTAACCCTTCACCCAAAAAAGTCCTCTTGATATTTACAAAGGTATATAGTTAAAAAGGATGAGGATTGATTGCTTGGCAAGCTTATGGTAGGAGTAAGTTCCATGCCGCTCTCGAGTGATTCACTAAAAATACACCTTCGGCCGAGTGTTGAGTGATTCCCCCGTGAGGTATGTGAACTTGTATATAAATGGAATTTTAAAAAGGTATGTTATGCCCTAATAAATAATTTATTTTATGAAATGTTTTTAATAAATCATGGCGAATAGGATTGTAAATAAATAAAAATAAAACCTAAATAATCTTGGAATTCCCGACACTCTATGACAAGCCGAAAAACCTTCTCTTCTACCCATTCCATTTGGGAGTGAATAAAGCCACAATATAAAGAGTTTTGCTTCAGGACAAGCAAAGATTCAAGTGTGTTGGTATTTGATGTGCACAAAATGCAACATATAAATTACATCAATTGTGGCTTAAAACTAACCCTTTTTTAGTACTAATGTTGGAAAAAGTATGCTTTTGTCTTCCTTTTGTGTTTTCAGGATTAAATGAGCATAAAATAATAAAAGAAGCAAAAACACAGCAAAATCTAACAAAAATACAAGAAAGGAAACAAAAGTGATATGCCCGACCCCTCAACAGCATATCCCCAAGCAAAACAGAGAAGCCAGAAGACTGAACTCGCCCCGTGCTCAGCTAGCACGGGGCCGTGCCCAAGAAGCAGCAGAAAAGACAACCCTATAGAAGCTTCTATTGCCTACCATGGAGCCGTGCCCAGCGGACACAGGGGCGTGGTCAGGTTGCTGCAGGCGCATTTATTCATATCTCCACGGTCTACATGGAGGTATGTTGGCTACCTGGTCGGGGGTTAAGGGAATGGCTTGGTAAGAGTCTTGCCATTGTTCAGTGTATAGATCCTGCAAAGGACCTGGGTCAAATTTAGTAGGACCTCCTTCAATACCCAAAGGTATTGGATGGCGGGGGTCCAAACTCTTTGGTCCCCTCATAAGTTAAACTACTATTAAAACTTTAACCCAGCTACTTAGGACTGTATCCCTGCTGACTCAGACTACTTTGCTGAGGGTAACGTCGCCTTCAAAAGAGGGGCCTACCACATTATGCATTAATAACTTAATTAATTATCTTTCAATAATCCGACCTTTTAGGATTGTATCCTTGCTGACTCAAACTACTGGGTTGAGGGTAACGTCACCTTCAAAAGAGGGGCCTACTACAATAACTAAGATAATCTCTTAAATAAGTGCAAAAGTGCGAAAATAATCAAAGGTTACACTAACACACGAGTCGGATCCAAGTGATTCATCTTGTCTATCTGTTTTTATTTTTTATTTTTATTTTCAGCATTTTAGTTAGTTTTATTTTCTTAGTTTAAAAATCTTTTTTCTAACATTTTGATTTGATTAGACGTTGAGGATAAACCGGTACTAAAGCTCTTGTGTCCTTGGACGACCTTGGTATCTTACCAACACTATACTACGTTCACGATGGGTGCACTTGCCCATATGTGTGTTTAGTGTTAGTAAATATCGTGTTTTATAAATTTAAAACTTAGCTAAAAAGTGTAAAAAGGGCTTAAATATATACTTAAAATATAACACACTTCACGCACATCAAGACCGACACTTCACTAGTGAAAGAGTAGAAGGCTTGAATGAGCTTCGATTCTATCGGTTTTGAATGCAAGAGTGTAAAAGAGTTGAAAGAAAGTTATGTAAACATCTTCCAATCCTTTTAAATCTTGAAAATGTTTAGATTTAGGTGAAATCAGTGCGAATAATGTTTAAACACTGTAGTTCACGAGAACCCATGATGACATCACCCTAGAACACCCCAAATCAGGTAGATTCCATGGTTAAAAGTTGAGATTTGAAGGTAAAAATGATGAAGAAGTGTGTGTAGATGATAGAAGTACAAGGTTTGAGTGGAAAACTTACAAGAATCGCGAGAAATCGAGAGGAATGAGGGCTGGAACGTGCTGGTCAAACGAGAGCTGTCACATGACATGAACAGTGATGTGACAGGTGGTATTTATAGGTGACAGAAGAGTGAGGCGCTGCACAAATAACGGATCAGAGGCAGTCCGATTTGTAGGATCGGATTGTGACTAAACGAGTCGTTTGGAAGAGCTCAAATCCGTTTTAGAGGCGGAAACTAAGAAACAGATGTAAAAACAGCTTGATTCACACTTTAATCCTCTTGTATTTTGATTTTACAATGTTTACAGTCAAAGGAAAAACCGACAGTACCTCGGTATCACTTGGCAAATTCTGTTACAAATGAAATGCATGAACTACCTATATATCTCCTCTTGGTTTCGCTTGAAGATGACAATATTCATTCAAGCGAAACACCTAATAACTTTCAAGCGAAACCTTATGTTTGACTTTCAAGCGAAACTCCTCAATTCCATTTAAGAGAAACCCACATGAAATGATTGGGCCTTCAAACGTTGGGCCTTCATATGATTGGACCTTCAAACGGTCAAGTCTTCAAACAACTTCAAATGCCCAACATCAATATAATATTTCATGATGTCACATGTGATGTCACCTAGGTGATGTCACTTGTGATGTCACTTATGTGATGTCACATGTGATGTCATGCATGATTGGATCCGCAACGAGACCGAGACTCGATACAAGACGAAGACGACAGATGACTGCACCAACACGATTGGATGGCCATCTGATCGGATGGTCATCCAGACAGATGATCATCCGGACGGATGACCATTCGATCGAATGGTCATTCGATCGAACGTCTCCGACGAGTTGAGTTTCGATGTTTCATTTCGTGCGTTGGGCGTTGCGATGCGTTGCGAGTAAGCGATGCGATAGCATTAAACAATAGTCACACAAATAACCTAACTAACACATATCATAAAGTAAACCTTAAATCTCGAGTTTGCGATGAGATTGCGTTGCGATAGAGTTGCGATTGGGTTTTCGATTAATCACCACAAAACAAATATAAACACGCACAAGTAACACATAAGTAGCACACACACGTAAAACAATATTTAGAACACATAATTCGAGTTGCGATGCGATAGCGATGCGATTAGCGACAAATAGATTAGCGATAAACTGCGATTGTTAGCATTTACTCCACATAATACAACTAAAGTTCACAAATTAAAGGATTCGATTACAAGTCGAGAAGTACAATCAATAATTAATCAAGGAGTGACAGATCGCAATTAGCAATCTTTTCTTCCTTTGACTTTGACTTTGACTTGTACTTTGAATTTGGAAACGCGGGGTGTTACAACTGAAGACAGTAAAATGGACAATGTTAATCGAGAGCAAACAATCCTTTCGATTTCACTATACTACTATTAGGTTAAGATGCTGGTTGATAAAATGTTGTATTGGATATGAATTGGAGTGTTTATTGAGTTCTTTAATATTCTTTTTTGAGTTGGATGGGAACAGGTTATCGATTAATAGATCTTTTTGTTTTGCTAATGTGAATGCATGGGTATCCAATTAGCCTTAGTTTTGGTACACACAGACTCCATCGAAGGCTCTTAAACTGAGGAACTTGCCTAGAGAGTGTATTGAAGAAGAATTAATTGAACTTCGGAAGTCGTTTGGTAAAGTTATGAACACATAGTGTAATGTTGGAGCGAACAGAAATCGAGCCCTTATTGATTTGTGAGTGTTACTATTACATATTATGCTCTTTTGCGCCTCCTTGCTTTGTGTGCTATATTGTTTATAGGCTGAACAAAATCAAGCAATTGCAATGATATCAGTGTTCTTGCATTTTGTAAAATTCACTAAGAATAGAGTTTTAAGTATATTCATATACTTATAGGAATTCACTTAGTGAATTTTTCACTCCTAACTTTCCGGATTTTTGTTTCCGTATATATATATATATATATATATATATATATATATATATATATATGTCCGTTAATTGTCTAAAAATACATTATATTTAAACGTGTCGTCATAGTTGTTTAACATATATATTTTTGCGTCGAAAAATCACCCAAGTGTCGTAGTAACTCCTGGTGATGGCGATACGCTCGTTTTGTCATCAACGAACGTTATATATTCCTTTATTGACCGATTTGTTTATACGTATTATTTGGTCGGTTGAAATATATTTTATTTCTTAGGAATATATTTTTATAGCTTCGTCGGTTGTCCGACTTGTCCACTCGTCCGTTTATTCGTTTAGGGATATAATATAAGTAAAGTTTATATATATCCATTATCTTAGCATTTCTTTGGTTACTTGAGGATATTGGTGTATATGTATTCATGTGTATTTTATACTTGTTTACTTAAAAGTATTTTCTTGGTATCATTTGTGTATTATTTAGATCACCCTAATATTATCTAAATACATACACTTAACACATAATATATACACCTTGGTGAGTTTTCTAAGTATATATATTTTCCCAAAATATATATATTTATAAGTTTCCACTTTTAACTTATAAAAATTATTATGAGTATTTAGAAACTTACTTAGGTGTTTAACACTTAAACTTTTTATCAAAAAGTTTGTCCAACCATGATTTAGATTCTTAAGTGCGATTAATCATTTTAATCACACTTTAACCCCCACTTAATCACGATTATGATTTTAGAAAATTTCGCCATAGTTTCCCCTAAAATATGAAGTTTCCCACGTTTTTAAAACGCGTTTAAATCACCAAATCAAGTTTCCAAATCACCACAATTTACCACGTTTCACCAAATATTATTTTTACAACAATAATCAACACTTTTTCCTTCAAATTTCTCATGAGCATTACTTATGTTAAATTTCAAGACTTTAAAGTTAACCACTTTTTATAACAATATTATATAAACTTGTTTTATGTAAAAAACCAAGTTCACTAGTGTTTTTAAAGTCTTGATTCATGTTCATTCTATGTTTTATCTTTCAAGAACCATAATCAAGTTTACATACATGTAATACTCATGATTTTAAAGGTGATGATCTTGTAGGATTTAAACATATATATGTTTAAATCACATTGTTAAGTTTATCATGACAAGATTAACACTAATGTAAGTTACTATGTCACACCCCCAAAATCCACATGCGGAGTACCACCGCTTGGAGGCGTGACTGACCAGGATCCAGCCACCAATTATACTGAGCAATTTAATTAATAACATACGTAATACTCACCAACCGCAAGGTTAGTAAATATCATAGTCAAAGTTCAAAAGTTTTAAGTTTAAGTAATAGTTCAGATAAGTAGCGGAAGCATAGACAAAATAGTTAAAAACAAGATCCTTAGTTCAAGTTTGTTTAGAACCCAACACACGGGTTAAAAGACCAATACACATCTGCAAGCTGCAAGCTCCTGAATCACTGGGTACCTGCAAAGCATGCAGTAGGGTATCAACATAATGTTGGCGAGTCCACGAGGTGTCAAGTTTTAGTTTTCGAAAACGTAAGTTGTTTAGATAAAGCATTTATAATCACGTTAAGGGGAGCTACCCCATCTGTAAGCTCACTAAACTGTAGATACCGAAACTGTTGACGGAAAGTTGTTGTGCCCCGAGTCAATGTCTATCGTCATTGACCAAGATGCAAGGTCTACTAGTTCACGCCCGATCTCCCCCGGTCACGGTGTGAGGTTGTCAAACCTAATAGCGCTATCAACTAATAACCCGTTCGCCCCCGGCGATTAATCGGTACTGTAAGCAGGGACTTAAGGTGCTAGAGTTCCGTTTAGCTTGGCTAGTTGTGATTTATAAATAATATCCAAACGTATCTCCCCCGGAGATAGTAAATACCCATTCGGATTTCCCCCGGAAATAACAGTTCAAAAGTATTTTTCCCCAAAGTTGGCAGTTGTCCGTGTCCCTCCCTGGGACGCATGCTTTTAGTGTGTGAACTCACCTTGGGTTGCTCGGCAGATTAGGTTACTTGTCAAGCACGCTGGTCACCACGTCCTAACATGGTTACCAGTATAGGTCAGGTTTGGGTACAGAGAATGTCACGTATTTACACATAATCTAACACATAGCATGCATACAGTTACATGTTGAGTTATTAGGCCTGCTCTACTATTGGATCAGTCAACAGTAACAATTAACACATAGTTCAGTTAAACAGGCAGCCCAAACAAATCACGTTATGGCCCAATAACTAAAGTGAGCAGCCCAGTCGAGACAAGGTGGTCTCGACTCGAGGACATGCGGTCTCGAGTCACAACCAGGAGGTCTCGACTTGTAATGGTTGGTCTCGAGTGGTGCAGGCATGACTCGCAACCCCGGAGATCTCGAGTCCCGTCTCGAGTTGTCACGATGTGGTCTCGAGTCGAGACCTTGATGGTCTCGAGTCCCTGAAGTCCGTTTTGAAGTTGCTTGGTCCAGGTCTCGAGTCGCAACCGTTGCGGTCTCGAGTTGTAGCTCCGCGGTCTTGAGTCGAAACCAGAGGTATCGACTCGTTTGCCTGCTGATTCTACCACATCTGCCCGCATTGTATTATCCACAGAATTCTGATTTCATGATTTTATGTACTATCCAATAAGGTTTCACAAACATGTTTCTTTGTCTAACAATTAACCAAAATGGATCAAACAACAAGTTTTTCAAATCTTCAAGGCACCTTCAACTCATATTCATATGGTTCATCACATATTCAAATTATTTATCATGCATCATCATTCAAAACCGACCCGAAACATGTTATCCTTGCAACTTTGATAGCATTTTCAGCAATTATATACCATTACTAAATCATAAATCATGTGTGCATCATATAACACCCTAGTCATGTATCAAACCTCACTAACAACTTTAACACCCCACTTTATTATCATGCTCCTACCAAGCCGTACACATATCATCATGAAGGAACATTTTCATCACTTAAATCAAGCAAAACATAATACTTATATCATCAAGCAAACACCTTCATCATAGGTAAATAACAATTTTTCATGTATTTTGTCAATAAAAACTAAAAGAGGTACTAACCGGCTAGATACTCTAAGTGTGAGGGTACAAGGGTTGATGAGCGGACTTCCGAATGATTCCAAGCTTGAGCCGAGAGTTCTAGTGTTGTCACCGGTTTGGTCCAAAGAAAGGAGAGGAGAGGTGATGCTTGATTATTGGGGTTTAAGGTTTTCTAGAGAGAGAGGATGAAGTGAAAGAGAGAGTGTAGAGGGGAGTTTGAGGGTTTTTGGGTTTATATATTAGGTGGTGCACCCCAAGTGGGTTTCCGAGTGGGCTAAGGGGGTTTGCGGCCCAACCGGCCCCAACTATCTACGGTTCACTCGAGACCGAGTGGTCTCGAGTCATGGTCTCGGCCCACGAGTATTTGTACACTTATATATATATATATATATATATATATATATATATATATTTCATACACGTTATTAGCAACACATAGCATATTCAGATAATTCACATCTTTCATTTAATAATTCATACGTACATATTGTCACTACAAGATATATGCTCGGGAAAACCCAGAGTGTCACATTATCCCCAAGTTTTAAGAACTTTCGTCCCGAAAGTTAAGGCAGCCACTGTCAAGCTAGTATGAGTGCGAACGTTTCAACAGGGTGTCACATCATCCCCCCGTTAGTTTGGAATTTCATCCCGAAATTCGGTTGTAGCTTCAGTGCTGGGGGTTTCGTTTGGGAACAACTGGGGAAACTTGCACTTCATCTGGTCTTCCCGCTCCCAGGTAAACTCTGGGCCACGTCGCGGGTTCCAACGAACTCGCACGAGAGGTATCTGGCTACGTTTGAAGGTTTTGATTTCTCGATCCGTGATCTCAATCGGTTCCTCAGTAAAGTGTAGCTGTTCGTCAATAGTGAGTTCCTTAAAGGGAATGATGAGTGTTTCATCTGACAGACACTTCTTCAGATTAGACACCTGGAAAACATTGTGCACCGCACTCAGCTCTTCAGGCAGATTCAATCTATAAGCAACCTTACCGATCCTCTCGGTAATTTTGAATGGTCCAACATATCGCGGATTCAACTTTCCCCGTTTACCAAAACGAACCACACCCTTCCAGGGTGAGACTTTAAGTAGAACCCGGTCCCCGACCTGGAATTTTAGCGGTTTCCTACGCTTATCAGCGTAGCTTTTCGGACGGTCACGAGTTGCCGCCATGCGTTGTCTGATCTGGGCAATCTTCTCTGTTGTGTCTACCACCAGTTCTGGGCCTGTGACCTGGCTGTCACTAACTTCCGCCCAGCAAAGAGGTGATCGGCATTTACGACCGTAAAATGCCTCGAAGGGTGCTGCCTGAATGCTGGTGTGGTAGCTGTTATTATAGGAGAATTCCACTAGCGGTAGATGCTTCTCCCAATTCTTGCCAAAATCGATCACACATGCTCTAAGCATGTCTTCCAGGGTTTGGATGGTGCGTTCAGACTGCCCATCCGTTTGTGGGTGATAAGCGGTGCTCATGTCCAAACGTCAGCCAAAGGATTTGTGCATAGCTTGCCACAACTCCGAAGTAAAACGAGCGTCTCGGTCGAAAATAATGGAGGTTGGCACCCCGTGCCTCGAAACTACTTCCTTTAAGTAAACCTCTGCTAAGGTAGAAAACTTGTCTGTTTCCTTAATGGCCAAAAAGTGTGCGGACTTGGTCAATCGATCTACTATCACCCAAATAGTGTCATTCCCGCGTTGGGATCTAGGTAGGCCAGTGACGAAATCCATGGAAATTTGCTCCCATTTCCATTTCGGGATTTCTGGTTGTTGGAGTAGGCCCGCTGGTTTCTGATACTCAGTCTTGACTCTAGCGCAAGTCAATCATCTGCTGACATATGTTGCTATGTGGGCTTTCATGCCAGGCCACCAATACGTGGTCCTTAAGTCGTGGTACATCTTATCCGAACCAGGATGTACTGAGTAACGGGACTTATGGGCTTCGTCCATCACAAGTTCACGTAGATATCCATAGAGTGGAACCCAGATGCGCCCTGTCACATAGTAAGTGCCATCTTCTTTCTGTTCTAATCGCTGCCTCGATCCTCGCAGGGACTCAGCCCTGATGTTCTCCGGTTTCAGAGCCTCAACCTGAGCATTTCGAATCTGAGTAGGGGGGTTAGACTGGATGGTAAGTTGTAGCGCTCGCACGCGCTTAGGCGCAGTGTCTTTTCGGCTGAGGGCGTTTGCCACGACATTGGCCTTGCCCGGATGGTACTTGATTGCGCATTCATAATCATTCAAGAGTTCGACCCATCGACGTTGTCGCATGTTTAATTCCTTCTGCATGAAGATATGCTCGAGACTCCTGTGATCGGTGTAAATAGTGCACTTGGTACCGTACAGGTAATGTCTCCATATCTTAAGCGCAAAAACCACTGCTCCCAGTTCCAAGTCGTGTGTAGTGTAGTTCCTTTCGTGAGTCTTAAGTTGTCGAAAGGCGTAGGAAATAACTTTCTCGCGTTGCATTAACACGCAACCGAGCCCATGAATAGACGTATCGCAGTAAACCACAAAGTCGTCGGTACCTTCAGGTAACGAGAGAATAGGAGCACTACAGAGGTTATCCTTTAGCTTCTGAAATGCGGATTCCTGAGCTTCATTCCATTTGTAAGCAATACCCTTCTGAGTGAGAACCGTGAGAGGCTGAGCAATCTTCGAGAATCCCTTGATAAATCTACGATAGTATCCTGCCAGTCCCAAGAATTGGCGAACTTCGGTTGGCGTTTTGGGCGTAGGACAATTCTTTATAGAGTCGATCTTTGCTGGGTCGACGTGAATTCCGTCCTTATTGACCACGTGCCCAAGGAAATGGACTTCTCGACGCCAGAAGTCACATTTCGAGAACTTGGCGTACAGTTGCTCATTGCGAAGGAGTTCGAGGATAAGGCGTAAGTGCTGTTCATGCTCTTCTTGACTTTTCGAGTAAATCAGGATGTCGTCGATAAACACAATCACGAATTTGTCGAGGTAAGGCTTGCACACTCGGTTCATGAGGTCCATGAAAACCGCAGGCGCGTTAGTCATTCCAAAGGGCATGACAAGGAACTCATAATGACCATAACGAGTTCTGAATGCAGTTTTGGAGATGTCTTCATTGCGGACTCTTAGCTGATGATAGCCCGATCGTAGGTCAATCTTAGAGTAGTAGCTCGATCCCTGCAACTAATCGAATAGGTCGTCGATACGCGGGAGAGGGTAACGGTTCTTGATGGTGACCTTGTTCAGCTCACGATAGTCGATGCACATTCGGAAGGTGCCATCCTTTTTCTTAACAAAGAGCACTGGTGCTCCCCAGGGCGACGAACTGGGACGGATAAACCCTTTATCCAATAGTTCCTGTAGTTGCGTAGAGAGTTCCTTCAGTTCTGCGGGGGCTAGTCGATAAGGTGCACGAGCTATAGGCGCTGCTCCGGGAGCTAGCTCGATTTGGAATTCGACCTGACGGTGGGGAGGGAGTCCAGGTAGCTCTTCAGGAAACACCTCGGGGTAGTCGCGTACCACTGGAAAATCTTCAATCCTCTTTTCCTTTTCCTGTGTGTTGGTGACAAGTGCTAAGATAGCGGTGTGCCCCTTTCGTAAACATTTCTGGGCCTTCAAGGATGAGATGATGCCTGTGACTTCTCCGCCTTTGTCACCTTGCACGATGAGGGGTTTGCCAGAACGGCAGGGAATGCGAACCATTTTCTCTTGACAGAGGATTTCCGCGCGATGTTTGGATAACCAATCCATACCGATAACGACGTCAAAGCTTCCAAGAGCAATAGGGAAAAGATCGATGCTATAGGTCTGACCAGACAGTACTAGTTTGCAGTCGTTGATAACATGTGAGGCCTCGATGTTCCTACCATTAGCTAACTCGACGACATGTTTAGAACTTAGTAACGAAGGCGGGTGCTTAAGCTTCTTACTAATACCTAGGGACACATAACTAGCATCGGCTCCAGAATCAAATAATACAGAAACATAACGATCATCGAGTAGGAACTTACCCCCACGACGTTGGGGTCATTCCTCGCTTCTCCAGCTCCAATCACAAAAGCCCTTCCCCTTGCACCATTCCTAGCATTGTTGTTTTGATCGTTGTTTCCAGCTCCCTGATTGTTGTTGCGATTCTGGTTCAGCTCAGGGCAATTCTTCTTAAAGTGCCCCTCAGCTCCACACTGGAAACAACCCTTGGCGTTCCCATGATGTTGCTGCTGCTGCTGGTTCTGCCCGGCGGGACGTGGACTCCTACAGTCCTTGGCCTCATGCCCCATCTTGTTACATCGCTGACACTGACTTTTCCCACAAGGCCCACTGTGGTGTCGATTGCACTTGTTGCACTTGGGGTGGTTCCCGCGATAGCCACCCTGTTGTTGAGGGCCCTTGTTGTTGTCAGTTTTCCTTTGCTGGGTTGGGGCCTGAGTGGGGTTAGCATCCTTGCTTTGATTTCCTTCCCACTTATGCTTGTTGTCACTAGGAGTTCCAGAAGTAGCATTGATCCTTTTGGGCAGCTTGCCCTGTTCTATGGCCTGATCAGTGAGTTTGTGAGCAAGACGAACGACCGGCTGAATGGTATTGAGGTTGGCTGCAGTCACATGGCTTCGAATTTCTGGAGCCAAACCCTTGATGTACAATTCGATTCTTCGATACATAGGTCGAGACATGTTTGGGCAAAGAGCAGCATAGTCGTTGGACTGTTTGGTGTATGCCTCGATCTCTGATCCAACCATCTTGAGCTCAAAGTACTCGTTTTCGAGCTTGTGGATGTCATCCCTGTGACAATACTCCTCCTTAATCATGTCCTTGAAATCCTCCCACGCAGTAGCATTAGCAGTTTCCAAACCAAACATCTGAATTTGCGCCTTCCACCAGGAAAGCGCGTTTCCTTCGAGCGTACCAGTAGCGAACTTCACCCAATTCGCTGGGGGACACTCACAGACAGCAAAGACGACTTCGACTTTCTCAATCCAGTGCAGAAGACCTATGGCACCCTCAGTGCCATTGAATGGGAGAGGTTTGCAATCCATGAAAGTTTTAAAAGTACACACGTGTGGTTGCGCAGGTGCATGCTGACCTGTTGTGAGAAGCGAAGCGAATATGTTTAGGGGTAAAAGACGATGCGGCGGTAGGATCTAAACATCCTAAGATAACGAGTTTACCTCCAGGGTGAGCTGCGAAAGCTGCAGCCACCGTGTTAAGCAGGTTAGTGAATTGAGCCTGAGTCATGTTAATGTTTCCTCTTCCACGTCCACTCATTGTCTTCATAATCAAAAAACATAGTATGAGTGTGATATCGTAATGTAGCGAGAATGAGATAGAAGAGGGAGGTGTATCTATCTAACTAGGCAAACTAGTACGTATAGCAAAACAGAAAACATAAAGCAAGCAAGCAAGTAAACACTAGTCCGAGCTATGAGGTCTAATGTGTTGAGTCTTGCACTTGGAGTGTAGTGTCGTCACGGGTCACGGGTTATAGTCTGGTTTTTCTCAAAAAGATTTACCCCTTTTTAAAACCAAGTTCACTATAACCAATGGCTCTGATACCAATCTGTCACACCCCCAAAATCCACATGCGGAGTACCACCGCTTGGAGGCGTGACTGACCAGGATCCAGCCACCAATTATACTGAGCAATTTAATTAATAACATACGTAATACTCACCAACCGCAAGGTTAGTAAATATCATAGTCAAAGTTCAAAAGTTTTAAGTTTAAGTAATAGTTCAGATAAGTAGCGGAAGCATAGACAAAATAGTTTAAAACAAGATCCTTAGTTCAAGTTTGTTTAGAACCAAACACACGGGTTAGACGACCACTACACATCCTCAAGCTGCAAGCTCCTGAATCACAGGGTACCTGCAAAGCATGCAGTAGGGTATCAACATAATGTTGGCGAGTCCACGAGGTGTCAAGTTTTAGTTTTCGAAAACGTAAGTTGTTTAGATAAAGCATTTATAATCACGTTGAGGGGAGCTACCCCATCTGTAAGCTCACTAAACTGTAGATACCGAAACTGTTGACGGAAAGTTGTTGTACCCCGAGTCAACATCTATCGTCATTGGCCAAGATGCAAGGTCTACTAGTTCACGCCCGATCTCCCCCGGTCACGGTGTGAGGTTGTCAAACCTAATAGCGCTATCAACTAATAACCCGTTCGCCCCCGGCGATTAATCGGTACTGTAAGCAGGGACTTAAGGTGATAGAGTTTCGTTTAGCTTGGCTAGTTGTGATTTATAAATAATATCCAAACGTATCTCCCCCGGAGATAGTAAATACCCATTCGGATTTACCCCGGAAATAACAGTTCAAAAGTATTTTTCCCCAAAGTTGGCAATTGTCCGTGTCCCTCCCTGGGACGCATGCTTTTAGTGTGTGAACTCACCTTGGGTTGCTCGGCAGATTAGGTTACTTGTCAAGCACGCTGGTCACCACGTCCTAACATGGTTACCAGTATAGGTCAGGTTTGGGTATAGAGAATGTCACGTATTTACACATAATCTAACATATAGCATGCATACAGTTACATGTTGAGTTATTGGGCCTGCTCTACTATTGGATCAGTCAACAGTAACAATTAACACATAGTTCAGTTAAACGGGCAGCCCAAACAAATCACGTTATGGCCCAATAACTAAAGTGAGCAGCCCAGTCGAGACAAGGTGGTCTTGACTCGAGAACATGCGGTCTCGAGTCGCAACCAGGAGGTCTCGACTTGTAATGGTTGGTCTCGAGTGGTACAGGCATGACTCGCAACCCCGGAGATCTCGAGTCCCGTCTCGAGTTGTCACGATGTGGTCTCGAGTCGAGACCTTGATGGTCTCGAGTCCCTGAAGTCTGTTTTGAAGTTGCTTGGTCCAGGTCTCGAGTCGCAACCGTTGCGGTCTCGAGTTGTAGCTCCGTGGTCTCGAGTCGAAACCAGAGGTCTCGACTCGTTTGCCTGCTGATTCTGGCACATCTGCCCGCATTGTACTATCCACAGAATTCTGATTTCACGATTTTATGTACTATCCAATAAGGTTTCACAAACATGTTTCTTTGTCTAACAATTAACCAAAATGGATCAAACAACAAGTTTTTCAAATCTTCAAGGCACCTTCAACTCATATTCATATGGTTCATCACATATTCAAATTATTTATCATGCATCATCATTCAAAACCGACCCGAAACATGTTATCCTTGCATCTTTGAAAGCATTTTCAGCAATTATATACCATTACTAAATCATAAATCATGTGTGCATCATATAACACCCTGGTCATGTATCAAACCTCACTAACAACTTTAACACCCCACTTTATTATCATGCTCCTACCAAGCCGTACACATATCATCATGAAGGAACATTTTCATCACTTAAATCAAGCAAAACATAATACTTATATCATCTAGCAAACACCTTCGTCATAGGTAAATAACAATTTTTCATGTATTTTGTCAATAAAAACTAAAAGAGGTACTAACCGGCTAGATACTCTAAGTGTGAGGGTACAAGGGTTGATGAGCGGACTTCCGAATGATTCCAAGCTTGAGCCGAGAGTTCTAGTGTTGTCACCAGTTTGGTCCAAGAGAAAGGAGAGGAGAGGTGATGCTTGATTGTTGGGGTTTAAGGTTTTCTAGAGAGAGAGGATGAAGTGAAAGAGAGAGTGTAGAGGGGAGTGTGAGGGTTTTTGGGTTTATATATTAGGTGGTGCACCCCAAGTGGGTTTCCGAGTGGGCTAAGGGGGTTTGCAGCCCAACCGGCCCCAACTATCTACGGTTCACTCGAGACCGAGTGGTCTCGAGTCATGGTCTCGGCCCACTAGTATTTATACACTTATATATATATATATATTTCATACACGTTATTAGCAACACATAGCATATTCAGATAATTCACATCTTTCATTTAATAATTCATACGTACATATTGTCACTACAAGATATATGCTCGGGAAAACCCAGAGTGTCACATACTACATGAAATAAATCATAAGATCATCATAAATCTAGTCTTTAAAACCCTAATCTCAACATAATCAACAAGATTACACTAATATACACAAATAACAACATAATAAGTGATGTTTAGTAGATTATTATGTTTGAGATTAGGTTTTTTGGTTGAATTTTTTTAATTTCCAAGATAATCAACTTGTACTTTTGTAATCTACACTAAGCAAGAAGCTTAAATATGAATAGAAGATGGCTTACAACTTTGCACAAGTTAAACAAGATGATTAAGAAGAGATTAAGCTCCAAAGAACTCCCTAATGCTTCCCCTGCTTAATCCATGCTTAGATGATCTTAAAAGGCTTAAAAGTGAGTAATTTAGGGTGTTTAATGGTGAATTATGGTGGGTTTTGTGTGGTTATTTGAGTCGCGAACTAGAAGACTCCCAAGGGTGTTCTTGAAGTTTTGAAGGTGTTGTGAAAAGTTGTGAGAATGATAATATAAAGTATGGTAAGATAACTTATGTCTTTCAAGTATATTCCATAATTTTCAACCAAAAATCACAAGACCATGCTTTCAATCTTGCAAGTTTCAACAAAACTAAAGTAGGTGGGACCCACTTTGACCGATTTCATATAAGGGGGGTGGTAAAGTGTAACTTTTTTATAAAAAAGTCTTAAAAATCTAGATATTTTGGTGATTAATCAACGTATGGTGATTAGGGGTTTAATTGCACCATTAGGGGGTTATTAGGGATTCAAAATGTTAATCGTCATTAACTAGTTCACTAAACTAGTAGAAATTGTATTTTGATATCTTAAACGGCTTCCGTTTAGTCGCCGGTTCAATAGCGACACTTTTAATTCCTACCGACGAAGGTTTTGTGCAAATTGTAATTCCGCAACCAAGAGATATATCAAGGCATTTGGGATCCCAAAATAAGCTTAACTAGCTCGCCAAGTCGTTCGTTTGGTTGTTATGGCGACGAAAATATGGTTTATTAGTTCGTCGGATGGAAAACGGGCGAGTTATGTAGGTTGCGACGTAGCGCAGAAAACTTATGATTCCGACACCCCATTGATATCCTCATATTGTTTTCATGTGTTTGTCATCATTTGTCATAATTTCGGAGTCTCGAAAATGCTAAATTAATAGTTCGGACGAGTTAAAATTGTTATATTTTTAGCCAAACGGACGATTTTGTGATTAGGGCGTCGTACCGGAAAGTTATGTATTTTTGCAAGATGTGTTCCCACATTAGTGTTTTCATATATATATGGACTCAGTTATGTCATTCGCATGTCATTTTTTATCATTTCGTTTTGGTTTCACGGTTTTGCTGTAATGAATAGTGTGACCGTGAATAGTGCACGCAACACTTTCTACCAACACTTTTAGGACATAGTTTGATTGTTTTCGCGACACGACGAAAACCAACATATGTTATAACATTGTTTACGTGTCCTAACATTGTTATCTAATGTACGACTCAGTTACGTAATTAATTTACATTAATTGCATGAGATTATATACTGAAAATAGTGATTAGATTGTATAGAATTTCCGGTGATTTGCCATTTGTCACACTACACGTGTTACATCAGTACGGTACTGGCCTAAATTGTCGGGTGTCACACTCTAATCAAGTATATCATGGATCAGTTTTAACACATGTATTTATCAAGATTATGAATTCTTGCAAAACCCTAATCATACATGCATACATACACAAACTACTAGACATCAATCTTCATATATTATCAAGAACTTGATTTTTCATAAACCCTAGTTTTCATATATCTAGTTTTTCATGCATCAAATAATCAAAACAAAATCAAGAATTCAAGTTACATCCGAATTAACACACAAAACAAGCGGGAAGATGATTACCTGAACTCGAGAGAGACCTTAGAGATGATGATGAATCCGTATGTGTGTGTGTGTGTGTTTCGCTAGAGAGAGAGAGAGACGAACGTGGGGTGTTGGGGGCGGCCTAGGGTTGGGTTGGTTTATATTATATTTTTTTTAAAACATAAACTTTACACAAATGGTCCCTTGTGTTTCCAGTTCTTTAAACTCGAGCAAGAAGTTAATCAAATTAACTCTAGTGCATGTGTAGGACAAGTCCCTCTAGTTTCAAAATGTGACAACTGTTAAAAATCCAGTTATCCGTACAATTAATTAACCTTGATTAGTGCTTAATGTCTGTGCTGAATTACAATTAACTGTTTTCTGATTATTGCTTTATACACACATGTGCATCACATATTGCAAATGACATATCATTAATTGCATGAGAACTTTATTGACATAAAAGATGTACAAAGCACAGTTAGCACAGTTAACAGACAAACCGAGAAAATGCTGACGTAGTTCAGTACATAGACAAACAGTGTTTTTAGGCACAATATGAGTCAGAAATTAAGTGCTACACTAGTGTAGAGTGTAGGGAAGTAAGGATCACAAAACTGCTTTTCTAGGTGATAGTTTAAGTGCCGGAAAGTGCCTAAAACTCACCCAAAGTGCTGAATTTAGCAAAATTCAGCATAAATCAGCATTTAAACACATTAATATTATGCAGAAACATGGTTAAATGGTCCTGAATGCTTTCCTAAGTGTCGGGAATTAAAAGTGTCACAAAAAGATACATAAAGCACACTAAACTGTAAGGTTTAGCACTTTAACGAATCAGTATCTAACCGAACAACCGGACACTACCCGAAACACCAAATTTACACTAGAAGCATTGTTTTAATGTTTCCAAGCTAGTTATGGTCCCCTAACATCATAACACCCCATACAAAATATCTAGTAACTAAAACACTTAACCTACACTTGAAATTGAACTAAATTGCAACTAAATGATTAAACCTACTCTACATACCCCCCCCCCACCACCACCACCTACAATCGGCCATACCAACACCACCATACTTCAAGATTTTATTTCTATATTATAATAGATCTTGTTCTTGCTTTTTATGGTATATTACACATAAAACAAATGGAAAGCATGGTTATAAGTAGGAAATGAGAGTTCAGGAGATCATAATCCACACACACTTCACACACTCATCTCTCTCCCATTCTTGCTCTCCCTCTCGGCCGAACACTAGCCACACAACCACCATCATCATTCAATCTTCATCATCCATTCCAAGATCATACAAAGGTGCTAGAAGATATACAAGGAAGCTTGGTGGCTTTGGAACTTGAAGGACCTTCTCTATTTGCTTTTATCCTCTTGATTTCTACTCTTGATTCATCCCTAGCCTTGAGCTAGTGGTAAGATCCTTGTACACTCCATATTACTTCTATTTTGAGTGGTTAAAGTAGTAGCATAATCAAGAACATTAAGAACACTAAAGAACATAAGCATGGAACTTGAACATAAGCTTGATTTATGAAGTAATCTTGATGAAACTAAGTTGTTTTTGAGATGTATGCTTGTTGATTACTAAATGTTTGTAGAAATGATGTTGATCATCATAACATTTTTCTAGATCATGGTTAGAAACATAGTCTAGCAAGATGAGAAAGTAAGAAGGTTGTAGGATGAAAGATCATCCACACTTAAATCATGAACTTGAGAAGAATACTTTGGTTTCTTGGAAAAATAATAATCAAAGTGGGTTAATAATCATATAGATCTAAGATTTATGAATGGTTTTCCAAAAGAACCAAGTTTAAAATATGAGTTTTTGTAGATCATGGTTCTTACATAAACAAACGCTATTTTTGATAGTTAAACAAGTGTGGAAACACTGGTGTAATAAGAAGATTACATGAAGAAACATTTTTGTAAAACATGATTACAAGTTATAAACATCTAAGTCTTTCAAGAATGATGTTTTTGTATAAACAACCACACTTTGGAGAATAACTAAACCCACTAAACACACTACCAAGTTACTACAACTTTTCATAAATTTTCAAGTTCATGAATTAGTGGAATAAGCATGTTTTTGGCAAAATTGGTAAGTGTAAGTTGTTTAGTGTTGATTGTGGATTGATTGTGGTGATTTTACAAAAGAAAATGATATGCTTGAATGCATTGAAACCTCTATTTTTATGGGAAACTATGGCAAAATTTTCTAAAAATACAAACACTTAGAAAAATATTTTCAAACAAATATTAACCAAGTGTATTTTAAACCATACATTGTTACATAAACTTTGCCATAAATTTTGGTTACAAAATACAAATATTGGAGGTTGGTTTGTATGAATAAAAGTGGCTAGATATATATTTAGAATATATATATATATATATATATATATATATATATATATAGGGTAAGGATAGTGTAAAAAGGTCCTAAAGTGTGAGAAGTGTGAGAAGTATATTATAACACTATATATAATACTATATAACACCATATAAACACCGTATAACAATATGTAACACCATATAATACCATATAACACTATGTAACAATATATAACATTATATAACAAATATAACACTATACATCTATCATAGACATGCTATCAGACAACCTATAGTGTTATATTCGTTATATAATGATATATAGTGTTACATAGTGTTATATGGTATTATATGGTATTACATATTGTTATACGGTGTTTATATGGTGTTATATAGTATTATATATAGTGTTATAATACACTTCTCACACTTTGAGCACTTTTTACAGGATCCTCTACCTATATATATATATATATATATATATATTAAAGACACATATGTGTGATTATTTGTATACTTTGTGTAATAGTTATATTATTTTAGGAGTTGAAATAATCTAACACATTAAAACACCAAGGATTATGATCCAAAATATTACCAAAATCTCAAGGAATAAATATACAAGTTACACTCAAAATATTGGCAAAACCGAACAAGAAATGTAACTTACAAAATATTCCAGAACTTAATTCGCAAGTATATTTTGGTAAGTAATATTTTGGACACAAGGAATGAAAATATGATTTCTGCAATTATTACAAAGTTATACCATATTTTTGGCAAAGAAAAAAATATATTGTTTTTGGGAATGTAAAAATATATTTTCTTCGAATTTCTAGAAGATATATAATTTTTGGGAAAGATATATATATTTTTCTCGAGTAGACTTGAAATACATTATTTTGGATGAAAATAAGTTTATAAATATTTTCTAAGTTAGACTTGAAAATATATTATTTTGGAACCGCAAATATTTTGCCTAAAGAAAAATTATGAAAAATTTTTCTAAGAAATATTCTTTAAATATATATTTTGGAAATATATATGTATGTGGACTTTTATTAGAAATAATATTCCGGAATAATTAATGTGAAATTAAGTATAAAGATACTTAATAAATACAATAAGAATACGTATTCTCGTACGTATAAATACACACTGGAATACGACCCCAAAATATGGCAAAATATGCATGTATAAGATACCCCCATCCTTGGGAAGGAAATACAAGTATAAATACTTGAGAAGTATTATTACAAAAATATTGTTTAACAATTATTCCAAAATTTAATAAATATAATTTAAGTTGAAATATTAATTATTTTGACAATAATTATATAACTTGGAATAATATCAGAAGGGTAAAAGAAACGTAACTCAGAAACGTTAACACTAAGTCAAGGCACAGCCCGTTTGTCTAATAGACATTAGTACGTTGTAGGTAGTCGTGTTCACCGGAGAAGTACGAGTTACGTTTGTTGAAGACGCAAGACTGTGAGTTTCATGTCCCCCTTCTCTTTTAACTGTTTTCAGTTTTATAACTTCGGGGGTGAAATACATGTTACAATTGTTTACAAACGTTTTATACATGGTATGGTTAGCTAAGGAAGGGTACTACTTGATCATGTGAGTGGCGGGTACAACACTTAAGGCCATTAATCCTCGTTGTAGGACCGAGGGACATGAGTGATAGATCTATTTGGGTGTAGCTAGCCCACACCCATGAGGACCAGGGTGGCCCATGTGGTGACTATGTCTTATTCCCGGAGACAAATCTGCTAGGTTTGAATTTTCCTGCATCACTTCACACATATCAATGGCCTTGCAAACCATTGGTGATCTGTTTTGTGACAACCCTCACCAAACCAGGTATCCGTAGAAATTAATTAATATTTAATTAGTGCTTAATTACTGTGCTTAATTACAATTTACAATAAACTGTTTTCTGTTTTCTGGTTACATACATATTCATGCATCATATTGTATTACTGTCACTCCATTTATTACACACAAAACTATAGTGACAAACTTGATGCACAAAAGCACAGTTAGCACAGTGAGCGGATAACCCAGTAAACATGCTGACATTGCCAGCACTAGACAGACATTGTCTCTGAGGCCAGTATGAGCCGGGAATAGATTACTACACTAGTAGGGAGTGTAGGGATGTGAGGATTATAAAACTGCGTCACTAGGTGATAATTATAGTGACCGGAAGTGCCTGAAACATACTTTAATTACAAAATTCTGCACTTTGTACAAAAATTCAGCATTTAACATAACTAGTAAAGTGCAAAAACTTGGTAAAATAATTCTAGACACTTTCCAAAGTGTTGGCAATTTATTGTGTCACTAAAAACACTATAAAAGATACTTTATAGCGTCACTTAACACTTTAACGGATCAATATCCAACCGAACAACCGGACTTTACCCGGAACATAAAAATATTACCAAAGACATTGTTTTTACTTTTCTGAGCTAGTTAGGGTCCCCGAATACCCTAACACCCATTATATTAATTAACACACTTAAACATACTAACTAAACCCTTGAGATCTAACTAATTAGTAACTATCCATTTGAAAACCAACCCTTAACCCCCCCCCCTCATTTTGAACAGTTCCCCAAGGGTGGAGACACACCCTTATTTCTTGATTATTTTATTAGGTGATGTTGGATATCTTAAAGACATATTACATGGAGGTTAATAGGAAATTAGATTATAAGTAAACTCATGGGATAAGAACTCTCATTTCACAATCACCAACTCAAAATTTCTCTCCTCTTTCCCTCTTTGCTTTTGTTCGGCCGAGACCACAACCACACCCACCATCACCATCAACTTTCATACAAGCTATTTTACATACATACAAAGGTGCAAGGTGACACACAAACAAGCCCGGTGCTCTCGAAAGTGCAAGAACCTCTCTAGATTTATTTTATCCACCTCGTTTACATCTTGTTTCTTCCCTAGCCTTGAGTTAGTAGTAAGTGTCTCTAATCATCATCTTGATCTTTTTTATGGTGGTTAATAGGTGATTTAGTGGTTAAAAATTAAGAACACTCAAGAACATAACATAAAGTCTTGAACATAAGATGAACAAGATGGATAAAGAAAAGATATGTGTGTAAATCTTGTGAATCTTGTATGGTTGTGATTATTTGATGTTGTTTGTTATTAAAAGTGGGATGAATCATCATCTAGACATACTAGATCATGTTCAAGAACATGAACTAGTAGTATGTTAGTGTTAGAAATGTGAAAGGATGATGAAACCATCCACCATGAACTTAGAACTTGAATAAACATAATTTTTCTTGTAAAATGAAGTTGTAAACTTGTGGATCTAAAGATCTACAAGTGGTTTTTAGGAAGAACCAAGCGGAAAATACTAGTTTTGTTAAAACCCAGGTAGTTTATAAACAAGAAGCATTTATAGTAACAAAACAAGTGTGTAAACACTTGTGTAACAATGAAATTTCATAAAGAAATACTTTTGTAAATTATGACAAGAAGTTGTTAAACTTCAAGATTCTTTAAAAATAAAGTTTTCAAGAAACTAAAAATGTTTTTAAAGATAACAAAACCTACTAAATACTCTAGTAACTTACTACACATTTTTACAAAACCTTCAAGTTCATGAGTTTGTGAATTCAGGCTTGTTTTGTCAAGTTTGATGCTTAAATATTGTTGATTGATGATTGTTAAATTGCTTGATTGAATTTTTGAAAAGAAAATGATACTCTTGTAAGCGTGGACACCTCCATTTACAGAGGAAACTCTGGCGAAATTTTTCTAGAAATATAACACTTAGAAATATTTTTGTAACAAATGTATATAAATGTATTTTTGACTTGGTTTTCAAAATAAACTTCGCCATGATTTTTATATCAAAAATAACCAAGTACCGGAGGTGGATTTTCGTAAATAAAACTTGTTAAATATATATTTAGAATATATATTTTACAATAAAACGCTTGTGTGACTATGTGATTATTTTGTGAACTAGATATATATTATTTTAGGGTTAAAAATAATATTACTTGAAATGTCATGAAATAACGACTTCCAAAATAATATCAACGCTCTCACAAAAAAATAAATATGTAAGTTATATAAGTATCGTAATAAAACGCGAACTTTAAAAATGTAACTTATGTATTTTTCGGAAAAATACTCTTATTAGAATATTTTTGGTGAAATATTATTTTGGGAAAACTTATGGAACAAAATATAATATTTGTGGAAAAAATATATATATATTGGAAATTAAAACATTTTAGACAAAGTAATTAAAATATATTTTCAAGTGAGACTTAAAAATATATTTTCAGAATTATAAAAACACACATGTATTAATACCCCTATCCTTGGGAAGGAATATATTTATAAAATAATTAAGAAGTGTAAATACGAAATAGATGACTAACTATTTCCCAAAAACATTAAACCTTAAGCCAAGGCACGGTCGTCCGTCTAATAGAAGTTAGTACATGTAGGTCGTCACGCAGCAGGTTATTTTGGGACGGACTATTTCGAGACGCACTTCTGTTAGTTCATGTCCCCTTTTCTCTTAACTGTTTTCAGTTTTATAAACTTCGGGGGTGAAATACATGTTACAATTATTTAGAACATTTTTAGAACATTTTGATACATGGTATGGCCTAGCTTAAGGAGGGTTAGGACGTACAGATCATGTGAGTGGTGGGTATAACGCTTAAAGCCATTAATCCTCGTAGTAGGACCGAGGGACACAAGAGTGATAGATCTATTTGGGTGTAGCGAGCCCACACCCGTGAGGTCAGGGTGACCCATAGAGGTGACTGTGTCTTACAGCCGAGGCCCGGTACAAATTTGCTAGGTTTGAGTTTTCCTGCATCACTTCACACATACCAGTGGCCTTGCAAACCAATGGTGATCTCTTTTTCCTTAATTGCTACATACCAGGAACATTTTGGGGGACGTACTTTAACTATTTACAAACATACTCACTTTTACATGAACTCGCTCAACTTTTTGTTGATTTTTCAAATTACATGTATTTCAGGGAATTAGGGATCTGGCAAGGTATGCTATGTTTTCAAGCTACGTAGGAAAAGTGATGTCATCCAAGTTTAGGGATTGTGACTTTTGCCTGGACGAGTCGCAAGTCTTAAACTGTGTTTATTTCATGTTCTATGGTTGTGTCGTGTGAACAATGTTTTTATTATGTTGTGTTGTACTTTCGCTGCATGTGTCAACTTTTAAAACAATGATGTCGTACTTTATTTTTAAAACTTAAATTAATGGATGATCATCATGGTTTTACTTTCATATAGCTTTGTTGTGATTAAGCTATGGTATTAAGAAGTCACACCAAATAAACCCACGCTTCCGCAAAACCAGGGTGTGCCAGCTTGGTATCAGAGCTTTGATCATAGCGAACTAGGATTCCTTCTCGAGTCTAGACTACGATCATTGGGCTCTCACGAAAACATTTTTACATTGCATACATTACGTCCAGATCCAGGATACAAAACATTTTTACTAACAAAAAGTATGAGCAATTTTTTTCAAAATTTATGGTTCAGTCGCCTCGACTGAGGGAGTTCAGCCCTAAAGGCTGGGGAGGTTCAATCATGTAGACTGAGGGACCAATCTGTGAGATTGGGGAGGTCTGGTTTTAGAGGCCAGGGAGTTAGTCTGAGAGACTAGGAAGTTCAGTCTGAGAGGCTGGGAGGGTAGTCTAGTGAGACTAGGAAGAAATGCTTGCTTGCTTATTGGTGACTAACATGTTTATTTGATTATATGATTGATTATTTGTGCATATGTGTGTTTGTGTTACAGACATCATGCCTTCTTCATCAGACACTGGAGTTTCAGACACTTCAGATCCCATGGCGATAGTATCAGATGACATAGTTTCGTCGGAGCGAGAGGTCTACACTTCCGATACTACCAGTACCGATGATGACGACTTCCAGCCCTTTGCGCTGCCTGACGTCGTAGCCGAGCCTGCTGATGGCCATCTCGCTGGAGATTTACCACTCGCGGTGATCCCTGCTCCCATACTCTTTGCTGCTTATCCGGTTGTTGATATGCCCCTCGATGTTGTTTCGGACGACGATGTCGATCTATTTGAGGAGGACCCACCTGAGGCTGACCATGAGGGTGGGGCCCCAATTGCTGCTGATATCATCCTACCTATTGTTGATGCTCCTGCAGAGGAGGCTCCTGTTCCTTCGCCTGTCCTGGACTCATTTGAGTCTGTGGCGTCCGCATCTTTGCACACTCAGGGAGTGCAGCACCACTCTCACGATGCCGACCCTGACATGGCGTCATCAGCTGCACCTGCTCCCACACACAGCTTCGAGTTTAATCATAACGTTGATGATGATCTGGATCCTGTTTTTCCCCTGGTTTTGATCCTGACCAGGATATCGAGTTCATTCACTTAGACCAGCCCCTGGAGGATCCTGTAGCCCCTATCGATCCTTTGTTTGATGATCCAGCTGATTTTGATATGGAGTTTGTTGATCCGGTGCCTGCGGTGGCCCTTGAGCCAGTCGTTGCTCCTGACCCTGCATTAGAGCATGACCCTGTTCATGACGATGCACCTGCTGTTGCTCCTTTTGTTGATGATATACCTGTTGACGATCATCCTGTTGTTGCTCCACCGTTGGTGGATGATCATGTTGCTGACGCTCCTGTTGTTGCTCCACTTTTGATAGAGGATCCTGTTGTTGCACCACTTCCTGATCCCGTGCCGGTGCTGTTCGACCGCGCACCTTTTGAGACCCATATAGATCCACGTTACGCTGACACCCGTAACGGGTGGATAGATGATGACGACGATTACCCACCATTCGTGTTACTAGTTACACCTCTAGCAGCCCCTGTTTTAGCCCCCGTATCAGCACCCATTTCTGCACCCACAGGTATTCCCCTGTTTCCTCCACACATCACAGACGCACACCGCACTGATCTCCCAGTTACATTTCTTCAGGACATACCGACACCACGTCCTGGGGAGGGCTCCTCTCGACAGTCGTTTGGTCATACACCTTTCGTGTCAGGATGAGGCCAGTTTGTACCCCAGATTTCTCATCCTACTTTTGTGCCCACTGTTGCACCACCTACTGCACCGTCCTTCACTCCATCTAGCGAGCCATTCCTATGGATTACGCCCCCTATCATGCCACTGTCTGATCCGTATCACCCATACCATGTTGGGTATTCTACGGAGGATATACTCACATCTTTGATGATGCGACAGGAGGCATTGACGCATCGTGTACAGGAGCTGGAGAGAGCTTAGCGACCACCATGTCATTGTCAGACCCCATTTTCAGCACCGCACACACCACGTCCACTCTCACCCGACTCGGACATCCGCTTCATGACTTCCGAGCAGCAGATAGCATATTTGCTGCGCGTTAGTCGTGCTTTAGAGCAGGACTGGTTGCATATGCGTCGCTTACTTTTCTCTCGCTTTCCCCCTCCTCCGCCATCAGCATAGGCCTTTTGATTCGACGCAGGGAGACTTTTGGTGAAAGGACCGCGATTGCGCAGATTACACAGCTTTTTGGAGACTGCATTTTGATGTTGTGACTTTTGATATTTTGTATTTTGGTTGTTGTTGTCACTGGTTAGATAGTTTGGACTAGGGCGATGTGGCCCTTAGTCCTTGATGGTGTATGATACAGTTATGAACTTGTAAACATTACATTGTGGTCTTGATTTATGATAGCGCAATCGCAGTATTCTCATTATACGTGATGTTGGATTGATTGTTTATATTCTATAACATGAGATGTTATATGCTTGATTTATTTGTAACATGAGATGTTATGTGTTTGATATTGTTGTTGCATACGTATAATTTACTTACTATGACCTGACCGACGTGAAACATCTTTTAGAAGATGCCACCGAAACGTGATCCGCGCATGCCCACTAACGAGGCAGAACTCTAAGGAATCATTGCTGCCGCCATAGCACAGTATGCAGCCTCACAAGGAGGAACCAGCGGGAGCAATTCAAACAACAACGACAATAACAATCCACCCCATGGTAATGTTAAGTCGATTGAGACATACTACGATACATTTGGATATTTTTAGCACGTTCGCTAATACCATTTGTATATTCTAACGTATGTGCAGGGTGCACTTACAAGCAGTTCCTCGACTGCAAGCCCATGAACTTCGACGGCACCAGAGGTGCTGTTGCTTTTGTAAGATGGGCGGAGAAGACGGAGTCTGTTCTTAGAATGAGTAAGTGTGCTCCCGAGCAACAAGTGACCTACATCTCAGGGCTATTTCTGGATGGAGCCCTATCTTGGTGGAACTTACAAGTGCAAACTCTTGGTGAAGCTGCTGCTTATGCGATGTCATGGACTGAGCTGAAGGAGCTCATGCGAAGGAAGTACTGCTCTCGTGCTAAAATTCAGAAGTTGGAGACTGAATTCTAGCACTTGAAAATGGAAGGTCCCAAGATTGCGGAGTATGTTCAGAGATTCCACAATTTGTCCCACGTAGTGCCATACATGGTTACACCGGAGTTCAAACGTATCGTGCGCTTTATCTGGGGATTGGCACCTCAGATCATGAGTATGGTTACTACTTCCAAGCCCGCAACCATCACAGAAGCTATTGATCTCAGTGTGGCTCTTAGTGAGGAGGCCATTCGCTTGAACAAGTTTTCGAATTCTGAGCAGAAGAAGAAAGAGACTCACGTGGAGTTGTCCGGGAATAACAAAAGGAAATTTTCGAACATCAAGCAGGGTACAGGCAACACGAACAAGAAAGGTGAATCAAGCACACCGGCGAAGGCTGCAGCCGGTGTTGAGCAGAAAGGAAAGGGTTATATGGGCACTCTGCCCAAGTGTGGAATATGCCAGTATCACCATGCTGGTCAGTGCAGAAATAGAAAATGTGAAACTTGTGGAAGGATTGGCCATTTGAAGGATTCTTGCTGGGTTGGTTCAGGCCAGGGTGGCCAAAGAGGTTTTGGAAACAACAACCGAGGTGGAAATGGAAACCGCCAGCAGGGAGGAAATGGCGGAAGTGGAAACCGTGGAAACGTTGCGAACCAAGCTGGTAATGGGAATCGCAACCAAAACAACACTCAAGCTGGGAAGGGAAATGGCCAAGGGCCAGGATGCTTTAATTGTGGAGATATTGGGCACTTTAAGATGGAATGCCCAAAATTGAACCAAGCACAGGGAAGAGTCTTTAACATCGGAGCGAGGGAAGCGCGCCAGGATCCCAACGTTGTCACTGGTACGTTCCCTATAAACCAATGCTTTGCATCTGTTCTGTTTGATACTGGTGCCGACTATAGTTTCGTATCGTTAGAATTTAAGAGTATGCTTGGGTTAACTGCTAGTAAATTAGATATTCCGTACTCAATTGAACTGGCTAATGGAAAGCTAGTTGAAGTAAATGAAGTTGTCAAAGGTTGTGTAATCGAGTTGGGAGAGCGTGAGTTCACTTTGGATCTACTACCGGTCAAGTTGGGAAGCTTCGATGTGGTAGTAGGGATGGATTGGTTGTCAAGCAACAAGGCTGAGATTGTTTGTCACGAAAAGATCATTCGCATCCCAACAGAAGATGGAGAAACAATCATGGTTCACGGAGAGAAGCACGATACGCCTCTGAGAATCATCAGCTGCCTGAAAGCTCGAAAGTGTTTGCAGAAGGGATGTGTTGCATTCTTGGCACACATCGTGGATAAGGAAGCTGCTGAACCGAAGATCGAAGACATCCCTGTCGTGAAGGAATATCCTGAAGTCTTTCCAGAAGACCTGCCAGGATTGCCACCCCAAAGGCAAGTGGAGTTCCACATTGACTTAGTTCCAGGCGCCGCGCCAGTGGCTAAGGCACCTTATCGACTTGCCCCTTCAGAGATGCAGGAGTTGTCGACACAACTTCAAGAGTTGTTAGACAAAGGATTCATCAGACCAAGCTTCTCACCTTGGGGAGCTCCAGTTCTGTTTGTCAAGAAGAAAGACGGTAGTTTTCATATGTGCATTGACTACCAGGAGTTGAACAAGTTGACAATAAAGAATAGATATCCCCTGCCAAGGATTGATGACTTATTCGATCAGCTACAAGGTTCAAGCTACTACTCGAAGATCGATTTGCGATCAGGTTATCATCAGCTGAGAATACAAGAGGAAAGTATTCCCAAAACCGCTTTTAGAACGCGATATGGACATTACGAGTTCTTGGTTATGCCGTTTGGGTTGACAAACGCGCCAGCTGTT
The DNA here is from genome assembly GCF_002127325.2 of Helianthus annuus. Lineage (NCBI taxonomy): Eukaryota > Viridiplantae > Streptophyta > Magnoliopsida > Asterales > Asteraceae > Helianthus > Helianthus annuus. Next base: position 90,397,217 of record NC_035434.2, read on the forward strand.
TTTATGGATTTGATGAACAGAGTTTGTAAGCCGTACCTCGACAAGTTCGTGATTGTGTTCATCGACGATATTTTGATCTACTTGAAGACGAAGGATGAGCACGAACAGCATTTAAGAGCAATCTTGGAGCTACTGAAAAAGGAAAAGTTGTATGCTAAATTCTCGAAGTGCGAGTTTTGGTTACGCGAAGTCCAATTTCTTGGACATGTGGTTAATGGAGATGGAATCTACGTGGATCCCACAAAGATCGAAGCAATTAAGAATTGGGAGACTCCAAAGACGCCAACCGAGATTCGACAATTCTTAGGTTTGGCTGGCTACTATCGAAGGTTTGTTGAGGATTTCTCAAAAATCGCTCAACCCTTGACCTTCCTCACGCAGAAGGATAAGAAATTTGATTGGGGAATCAAACAGGAAGAAGCGTTTCAGTTATTGAAAGACAAGCTTTGCAATGCGCCGATTTTATCGCTACCAGAAGGAACTGATGATTTCGTGATATACTGTGACGCCTCGCGTCAAGGTTTGGGTTGCGTGTTAATGCAGCGCCAGAAAGTTATAGCTTACGCGTCATGCCAGTTGAAGGTCCATGAAAAGAATTATACCACACATGATTTGGAACTAGGCGCAGTGGTATTCGCGTTGAAAATCTGGAGACATTGTTTATATGGTACAAAGTGTACAATCTTCACGGATCATAAGAGCCTGCAACACATATTCGACCAGAAGGAGCTGAACGTGAGACAAAGACGCTGGGTCGAATTATTGAACGATTACGACTGTGAGATCAAGTATCATCCAGGGAAGGCGAATGTGGTCGCCGATGCCCTAAGTCGAAAGGAAAGAATCAAGCCCATAAGGGTTAGGGCTTTAGAGATGATTATCCAGACATATCTTTCACTGCGCATTCGTGCCGCGCAGAAAGAAGCTCTTAAAGAAAGGAACATTGAAGAGGAATATCTCTGTGGAATGGAGAAACAGTTGGTGCCAAACGAGGAAGGAACTTTATGCTTCGTAAGACGGATTTGGGTTCCTCTGTTTGGTGGTTTGAGAAAAGTTATCTTTGATGAAGCTCACAAATCACGGTAATCTATTCACCCAGGAGCGAATAAGATGTACCAAGATCTTAAGGATTATTATTGGTGGCCTAGGATGAAAGGCGATGTTGTTGTTTATGTTAGTAAGTGTTTAACGTGCACCAAGGTAAAAGCTGAATACCAGAAGCCTTCAGGACTTCTGCAACAACCTGAGATTCCCAAATGGAAATGGGAACAAATTTCAATGGATTTCATAACAAAGTTGCCAAGAACGCCAAAAGGTCACGACACTATTTGGGTAATAGTGGACCGGTTAACGAAATTTGCGCACTTCTTACCCATCAGAGAGAAAGACAACACGAGCAAGTTGGCTGAGATATACATGAGAGAGATCGTTGCACGTTATGGAGTGCTTCTCTCGATCATCTCTGATAGAGACGGAAGGTTTGTGTCAAGGATTTGGCAGTCCTTCCAGGAAGCATTCGGATCTCAGTTGAACCTGAGTACAGCTTTTCACCCACAAACCGATGGACAGAGCGAACGGATGATTCAGACATTAGAAGATATGCTGCGAGCTTGCGTTATGGATTTAGGTGGAAGTTGGGATACTCACCTACCATTGGTCGAATTTTCATACAACAATAGTTATCACGCAAGTATCCAAACCGTACCGTTTGAAGCTCTATACGGACGCAAATTTCGATCACCAATATGTTGGTCTGACGCAGGTGATAGGCAGCTAGTTGGCCCAGATGTGGTCCAGGAAACCACAGATAAGATTGCACAGATCCGAGAACGCATCAAGGCAGCTCGCGATCGACAAAAGTGTTATGCCGACAGAAGAAGGAAACCTCTGGAGTTTGAGGTAGGAGACATGGTATTGTTGAAGGTATCACCCTGGAAGGGTGTGGCACGCTTCGGAAAGCATGGAAAGTTGAATCCGCGATACACTGGTCCATTCAAGATTCTGGAGAGAATTGGTTTAGTAGCATACAAGTTGGACTTACCTGCCGAGCTTAATGGTGTTCACGATACATTCCATGTATCAAACTTGAAGAAGAGTCCAACGCAAGAAACTGTTATCATTCCCGCAGACGAGATTCATATTGACGACACGCTCCATTTTGTCGAAGAACCAGTTGAGGTTACAGATTGGAAGATAAACAAAACCCGCAGGAGCAGTGTTAAACTCGTCAAAGTTCGTTGGAATGCAAGACATGGGCCAGAATACACCTGGGAACGTGAGGATCGAATGAAAGAGAAGTACCCCCATTTATTTCCCAAGACCCCTGCAACCAGAAGCAGAACTTAAAAATTTCACGAAGAAATTTTCTTAACGGGGGGAGAATGTGACAACCCTCACCAAACAGGTATCCGTACAAATTAATTAATATTTAATTAGTGCTTAATTACAATTTTGAATAAACTATTTTCTGTTTTCTGATTACATACATATTCATGCATCATATTGTATTACTGTCACTCCATTTATTACACACAAAACTATAGTGACAAACTTGATGCACAAAAGCACAGTTAGCACAGTGAGCGGATAACCCAGTAAACATGTTGACATTGCCAGCACTAGACAGACATTGTCTCTGAGGCCAGTATGAGCCGGGAATAGATTACTACACTAGTAGGGAGTGTAGGGAGGTGAGGATTATAAAACTGCGTCACTAGGTGATAGTTATAGTGACCGGAAGTGCCTGAAACATACTTTAATTACAAAATTCTGCACTTTATACAAAAATTCAGCATTTAACATAACTAGTAAAGTGCAAAAACTTGGTAAAATAATTCTAGACACTTTCCAAAGTGTTGGTAATTTATTGTGTCACTAAAAACACTATAAAAGATACTTTATAGCGTCACTTAACACTTTAACGGATCAATATCCAACCGAACAACCGGACTTTACCCGAAACATAAAAATATTAACAAAGACATTGTTTTTACTTTTCTGAGCTAGTTAGGGTCCCCGAATACCCTAACACCCATTATATTAATTAACACACTTAAACATACTAACTAAACCCTTGAGATCTAACTAATTAGGAACTATCCATTTGAAAACCAACCCTTACCCCCCCTCATTTCGAACGGTTCCCCAAGGGTGGAGACACACCCTTATTTCTTGATTATTTTATTAGGTGATGTTAGATATCTTAAAGACATATTACATAGAGGTTAATAGAAAATTAGATTATAAGTAAACTCATGGGATAAGAACTCTCATTTCACAATCACAAACTCAAAATTTCTCTCCTGTTTCCCTCTTTGCTTGTGTTCGGCCGAGACCACAACCACACCCACCATCACCATCAACTTTCATACAAGCTATTTTACATACATACAAAGGTGCAAGGTGACACACAAACAAGCCCGGTGCTCTCGAAAGTGCAAGAACCTCTCTAGATTTCTTTTATCCACCTCGTTTACATCTTGTTTCTTCCCTAGCCTTGAGCTAGTAGTAAGTGTCTCTAATCATCATCTTGATCTTGTTTATGGTGGTTAATAGGTGATTTAATGGTTAAAAATTAAGAACACTCAAGAACATAACATAAAGTCTTGAACATAAGATGAACAAGATGGATAAAGAAAAGATATGTGTGTAAATCTTGTGAATCTTGTATGGTTGTGATTATTTGATGTTGTTTGTTATTAAAAGTGGGATGGATCATCATCTAGACATACTAGATCATGTTCAAGAACATGAACTAGTAGTATGTTAGTGTTAGAAATGTGAAAGGATGATGAAACCATCCACCATGAACTTAGAACTTGAATAAACATAATTTTTCTTGTAAAATGAAGTTGTAAACTTGTGGATCTAAAGATCCACAAGTGGTTTTTTGGAAGAACCAAGCGGAAAATACTAGTTTTGTTAAAACCCGGGTATTTTATAAACAAGAAGCATTTATAGTAACAAAACAAGTGTGTAAACACTTGTGTAACAATGAAATTTCATAAAAAAATATTTTTGTAAATTATGACAAGAAGTTGTTAAACTTCAAGATTCTTTAAAAATAAAGTTTTCAAGAAACTAAACATGTTTTTAAAGATAACAAAACCTACTAAATACGCTAGTAACTTACTACACATTTTTACAAAACCTTCAAGTTCATGAGTTTGTGAATTCAGACGTGTTTTGTCAAGTTTGATGCTTAAATATTGTTGATTGATGATTGTTAAATTGCTTGATTGAATTTTTGAAAAGAAAATGATACGCTTGTAAGCGTGGACACCTCCATTTACAGAGGAAACTCTGACGAAATTTTTCTAGAAATGTAACACTTAGAAATATTTTTGTAACAAATGTATATAAATGTATTTTTGACTTGGTTTTCAAAATAAACTTGACCATGATTTTTATCTCACAAATAATCAAGTACCGGAGGTGGATTTTCGTAAATAAAACTTGTTAAATATATATTTAGAATATATATTTTACAATAAAACGCTTGTGTGACTATGTGATTATTTTGTGAACTAGCTATATATTATTTTAGGGTTAAAAATAATATTACTTGAAATGTCATGAAATAACGACTTCCAAAATAATATCAACGCTCTCACAAAAAAATAAATATGTAAGTTATATAAGTATCGTAATAAAACACGAACTTTAAAAATGTAATTTATGTATTTTTCGGAAAAATACTCTTATTAGAATATTTTTGGTGAAATATTATTTTGGGAAAACTTATGGAACAAAATATAATATTTTTGGAAAAAATATATATATTTTGGAAATTAATACTTTTTAGACAAAGTAATTAAAATATATTTTCAAGTGAGACTAAAAAATATATTTTCGGAATTATAAAAACACACATGTATTAATACCCCTATCCTTGGGAAGGAATATATTTATAAAATAATTAAGAAGTGTAAATACGAAATAGTTGACTAACTATTTCCCAAAAACATTAAACCTTAAGCCAAAGCACGGCCGTCCGTCTAATATAAGTTAGTACGTGTAGGTCGTCACGCAGCAGGTTATTTTGGGACGGACTATTTCGAGACGCACTTCTGTGAGTTCATATCCCCATTTTCTCTTAACTGTTTTCAGTTTTATAAACTTCGGGGGTGAAATACATGTTACAATTATTTAGAACATTTTTAGAACATTTTTATACATGGTATGGCTAGCTTAAGGAGGGTTAGGACGTACAGATCATGTGAGTGGTGGGTACAACGCTTAAAGCCATTAATCCTCGTAGTAGGACCGAGGGACACAAGAGTGATAGATCTATTTGGGTGTAGCGAGCCCACACCCATGAGGTCAGGGTGACCCATAGAGGTGACTGTGTCTTACAGCCGAGGCCCGGTACAAATTTGCTAGGTTTGAGTTTTCCTGCATCACTTCACACATACCAGTGGCCTTGCAAACCAGTGGTGATCTCTTTTTCCTTAATTGCTACATACCAGGAACATTTTTGGGGACGTACTTTAACTATTTACAAACATACTCACTTTTACATGAACTCGCTCAACTTTTTGTTGATTTTTCAAATTACATGTATTTCAGGGAATTAGGGATCTGGCAAGGTATGCTATGTTTTCAAGCTGCGTAGGAGAAGTAATGTCATCCAAGTTTAGGGATTGTGACTTTTGCCTGGACAAGTTGCCAGTCTTAAACTGTGTTTATTTCATGTTCTATGGTTGTGTCGTGTGAACAATGTTTTTATTATGTTGTGTTGTACTTTTGCTGCGTGTGTCAACTTTTAAAACAATGATGTCGTATTTTATTTTTAAAACTTAAATATAGCTTTGTTGTGATGAAGCTATGGTATTAAGAAGTCACACCAAATAAACCCACGCTTCCGCAAAGCCAGGGTGTGACATGTTTTCCTTGTTGCTTTCATACCAGAATTTACATACAGACATACATTCAAAGGTTTACTCATACACACAAACAAACACATGAACTCACTAAACTTTTGTTGATGTTTTCAAAATACATGTATTTCAGGGAATTAGTAAGTGGATCTGGCGGGCGTTGGAAGTCTCATGCTGCGTTGTGAATAAAGATGACATCCATGGTTTTGAGGTTTAGGTTGGGTGTCTTATTCCTGGACGAGACATATCTTCCAAACCTTGGTTTTATTTAATGTCTTTTGATGAGTCCTTAGCGAACTCTTAAAACAATTCGTATGGTTTGTAAAACTTGAATTTGAAGTCTACGTTTCAAGACAATGTCGTTATGTTTAAACATATTTAATGGATGACAAATTTATGGTTTTATCATATAGTTGTTGTTATGATTGAATGCAATGGTATTAAGAAAGTCATACCATAATCATGCTTCCGCAAAAGTCAGGGTGTGATACAAAACCTTGAAACTTGCGTATGAAGTTAACAAAGTTATCTTGTATAGAAAGTTATTCCAAATTACTTTGCATTATGACAAGATACATCTCTCGTGTGTCCAAACTTTACCATTTGTATAGAAAGTTAATCACGTTAACTCTCTATATATATTTACGAACTATATCGTGTGTTATAACTTGCATGGTTAATTATAATTGCACGTAATGTAATTGTGTTTATGAGTGTAATTTGTAAAGATTTAACGAAGAGGGTCAACGACGTTAACTCGAAAGTACGAGATGTTACACAACGTACTCCACCCTCCTTTGCAGACCTCACCCTCTAGCCACCACACTCCACCAGGACCACCATCACCACCACAACATCACCCTCTCACCACCACGACACCACCCTCTCCTCCATCGCCTCCACAACACCACCCTCTCATCACCACTATACCACTACTTCTCCACAACAGATCCAGCCATGGAATCAATGGGAGTCGAGTCAAAGCATAGAGAATCAGTGATACTTCGATGAACTGGTGAGATATTTCGATGGACTTGCTAGAACTCCGTGCAACTTCACCTCATCCGCCAATATTTCGATGAACTGGTTCAATCAACGATACTTCAATAGATTGGCGTATGCTAGATATATTGAAGAAGTAGGGTGGGTTGGGGTGATGAAGTGGCGGTGGTTTGTTTTTCTGGCGACGGGGTAAGTTGGTGGCGTTTTTCGGCCAGGTGAGGTGGTGGTGGCGGTCTGATGACGGGGATGGTGGCGGCAGTTTGATGACGAGGATGGTGGTGGCTTTCTGATGACGGTGGTGGTGTTGTGGTCCGGTTTTGTAGAGGTGGTGGTTTAGTGGTGGTGTTGTTGTGGTCCGGTCATGTGGGAAAAAATGGAGGGTGGTTTTGTTGCTCAGTGTTGGGTGGACGGCCTAAGTTGCAGCAATGGGGGGTTCAGGTGCTCAGAGTTAGGTGGCTGCCGGAGGGGTGCGGTGGGGTGGGTTTTGTCTGGAAGACAGACTGTAGGTGGGGATAAGGGTGAGGTGGGTGGATGAGTTTGGTTTTTATATTTTAAGAAAATGGTGGGGCCCACTAAAATGATTTAATTAGATCTTTTTAAAGTCATAAATATTTTTTATGAACAAGTGTATTGTAGTCATTTCGCACCCACTTAACACAAAAAAACTAACCTTCATCCATGTCAGTGACTATTCGAGAACGAAAGTGCAAAAGTTAGGGACTATATCTATAATTTTAAAAATATAAGGACTATAGAGGAAAAGAGATTAAACCACATGTACTATCCAAGCACTTTTCTGATAATTTAATTAATACAAAAAATACACTTGCCAAAACAGAGGCACTTTTTGATAATTTAGCACTTTTTGATAATTTAATTAATACAAAAATACACTTGCCAAAACAATAATTGATACACCTCCAAATGTGTTTAGATCTATCTACCGACGTTGTATTTCCAGTAGAAAAAAGAACGAAAAAGCAGTCGGTGGGGTTTACACTATGCCGGATCTAGTCGAGTCTATATATTATTCTACTAAGGCGTGTATTAACAATAATTAATTCTACTCCTATATCCCTCTCGCTCTCCAATCACGCTTTTCGCCACTTGTTTCGACCCAGATCTCAGGTATCATCTTTCCATCTAATCTTCGGTGAAAACGAGGATGTTTCTTTCACAAATCAGCTGGACTTTGTATTCGATTAAACTGGATCTGATCTGCTTTTAATTGTTTTCACTTGGTTTTTAGAGGGCTATCTAGTAAATTCATGTATATTAATCTGATGATCTCAAGTGTATTTGTGAATTTGAAGGGGATTTAATTGCTAAATTGTAAATTCTCCACTTTTAGTCTACTTTAGCGTTTGATCTAACCAGTTTGTTTGTTTTTTTTTTTTTTTTAATAAAAAAATTCCACGTTTCATTTCAATCTGGTTTGTTACATTCATGTTTATTTATATGCCTAAATAAATCTGGCTTACGTGTTTTGATTTTCGGTTGGATGTGTTAGATTTTGATTCAGATCTAGCAAGAAGCAGAGTTATGGCTCAGGGAAAGTATTCCCGGGTCGATGGGAAGAAATCGTCTTGTTCCACGGCTACCATTGTGGTGGTTGTAGGGTTTTGCTTAGTTGGGGTATGGATGTTTATGTCATCATCTGCTTTCCCTGGCCAATCTACTGATTTGCCCGCCGTCACAAATAAGCAGAAAGAAGTTTCCACCAGGTCATCTTCCAATTCCCAGTTTGAAGATAATTCAGGTGATTTAGCATCAGATGATCAAGAAAACACCAATTCTGACACAAATGAAGTTGTTGAAAGCAACTCAGGAGATGACTCAAATACTACTGAATCGAATGGAAGCGACAAGAATTCCAATTCTGACACAAGTGAAAGCGAGAAGAACAATAATGATTCAAATCAAAGTGAAACAGAAAAGAAAGATGAAGACAAGAAGCCAGAAGAAGATTTATCGTCTGAGATTCTAAAAGAAACAAATGCACAAAACCGGGCGTTTTCAACTCAAGCCGATGAGTCAGCAAGTGAGAAAAAATCACAAAATGTTTACAATTGGAAGACATGTAATGTGACCGCTGGCCCAGACTATATTCCTTGTCTGGACAACTTGGAAGCCATTAGGCACCTACATGGCAGAAGCCACTACGAACACAGGGAAAGGCACTGCCCTGAGGACCCACCTACATGCCTTGTTCCTCTTCCTGTAGGCTATAAAACACCCATCAAGTGGCCTAGAAGCCGAGAACAGGTGAAGCTTTATTAAATATCTACCTATTTGTTTGTAAAAATCAAATACACTAAATGTATTTTTTCCAGATATGGTACAGTAACGTCCCGCATACCAAGCTTGCTGAGGTTAAAGGACATCAAAATTGGGTCAAAGTTTCCGGCGAGTACCTTACGTTTCCTGGTGGCGGTACACAGTTCAAGAATGGAGCCCTTCACTACATAGATTTCATCCAAGACGTTAGTATCTTTATTATTATAATAAAACCACTTGAATTTTCTTCTTTTAGAGTTAATGGGTTGAAAGAAACTGCCACTAAATGGATTTTGTAATCTATAATTGCAGTCACTTGCTGATATTGCATGGGGCAAGAGAACCCGAGTGATTTTGGATGTTGGATGTGGTGTTGCTAGTTTCGGGGGGTATCTTTTTGAAAGAGATGTGATTGCAATGTCATTTGCTCCAAAGGATGAGCATGAAGCTCAAGTGCAATTTGCACTTGAAAGGGGTATTCCTGCTATTTCAGCTGTTATGGGTACCCAAAGGCTCCCATTTCCAAGTAAGATCTTTGATGTTGTTCATTGTGCCCGTTGCAGAGTCCCATGGCACATTGAAGGTAGGTATACACGCAATCCTGTTTTAATTTTTTCCCATTTTTATATAGAATGAAACATATATATATATTTTGCAGGTGGTAAACTTCTGTTGGAGCTTAATCGCGTGTTGCGACCTGGTGGTTATTTTGTGTGGTCTGCTACTCCAGTATACCGAAACACGTCTGAAGATGTGGGAATATGGGAAGGTATGTCATTACTTTTATCTGCGTCATTTCTTATGTTACATGGAACATCGTTCTGAATTTGTCACTCACTCACTCACCATAACCATCTTGTTGCAGCTATGTCTAAACTAACAAAGGCAATGTGCTGGGAGTTGGTGGTGATCAACAATGACAAATTGAATGAGGTTGGTGCAGCAATATATAGAAAACCGATGACTAATGAATGTTATGAAAACAGACAACAAAACGATCCACCACTATGTGAAAGCAAAGACGATCCTGATGCAGTCTGGTAATATCTAAACTTTGGCATATGTACATATATATATATATATATAGTGGAGGGTTAAATACACAACTGTATATGGTTTGAGAGCTGCGAGAACTAATCCAGAACATTTATTTCTTTGTGTATTCATCTAGGATAGTAACATATTAAATTAATAAACCTTAGTAACATACTAACAGAATGAAAAAATAAAAATTAAAAAAAAAAAAACTTTATGACACGTGTAGATTCACTATAATTCTCTTATTTACACATGTACAAAATTTGTTACTAGGAAGAGAGAAGTAGTGAGGTTAATTCATTCAAGAGAGAAATGATTTAATCTTTTACATTTGTACTATTTTTATGTAATTTTTATAATAATAATTGAATGGTCAAGATTGGTTCTCCCCTATTAGAGAGAAAACTCTTCTCGTACTATATGTGGATCTGCATTGAACCCTCCCTCCCTCCCCTATATAAATAATATTGAGTTAAACTACAAGTTGTATTCAGGAAAGTGCAACTTGAATCATGTATGCATAAAGTACCCGTTGATGAATCAGCGCGTGGATCAAAATGGCCAGAGACTTGGCCACAGAGGTTGGAGTCACCACCATACTGGTTAAAGACTAGTGAAGTTGGAGTTTATGGAAAACCGGCACCAGAAGATTTCACTAGTGATTATGACCACTGGAAACGTGTTGTTTCTAAATCTTATCTGAATGGTTTGGGAATCGATTGGTCTTCTGTCAGAAATGTCATGGACATGCGCTCTATATACGGAGGGTAAGTTAACTATATTCAAATCACCACACACCCATTCAAAGGATTGAAATTTGTTTATTATGATGACATTTGTTGGCAGATTTGCTGCTGCATTGAGGGATCTTAAGGTCTGGGTGATGAATGTTGTGCCTCTTGATTCACCAGATACCCTTCCAATTATATACGAACGCGGATTGTTTGGCATTTACCATAATTGGTGTGAATCCTTCAGCACTTACCCACGCTCGTATGATCTTCTTCATGCTGATCATCTTTTCTCAGATGTTAAGAAAAGGTAATGTATCTCATCCGGAGTCATGTTTCTTATATTCCTGACACTACACAAATATGGCCGAGTTTTAGGTTGTCATATCTTACTTGTTCAACGGGCCAATGTTTCTGACACGAATGGCCATATGGGCGTGTTCGTATAATCCGCCAACCTGACACTATTGACACCTATATTTCTTAATTGGTGGCAATTTATGACATGGCTCAAACCAAGACAAAAACAATGGGGTTTGGGTTGTTGTATCTAACCTGTTTAGTTAAGCCGTTTATGACCCTTTCATTTATTAGAACCCTTCAACCAATTTGTTTAACAAGTTTAGTTAAACTGGTGACCCGTTTACTACCCATTTATGACAACCCTTCAACCTGTTTAGTACGTTTACAACTAATTTACAACCTGAACCTGCGATCTTGTTTGAATTGTTTAGATAAAGGGTTCACCAGGTTACACTAATTTTACCTATGTCCGGGTAAGGGTTGAGGGTTTTGACAAGAATACATATACGAGTCAACCCACCAAACTGACACAATTGACACCTTGTTCTTTCTGGTGTCGTCACAGGTGCAAGTTGCAATCGTTAATGGCGGAAGTCGACAGAATGTTGAGACCAGAAGGTAAACTGATCGTGCGTGACAACGTCGAGACCATTGCTGAGGTGGAAGACATGGCAAAATCTTTGAACTGGAAAATTAAAACGAGTTACAGCAAAGACAAAGAAGGGTTGTTATGTGTAGAGAAAACATTATGGCGTCCCACTGAGGTGGAGACCGTACCTTACGCCATTGAATAGAAGTCATGCTTTTTTTCAACCAACGGTACGCGTTTTGTTCTTTTCACTTATTAATTTAATTGCAATTGTAATTGTCCTTGTCATTTGTTTTAGCCATGTGTAATTGTTGTTTTTGTAACGATTTTGATCTTTGCTGGTTTTAGAACAATTTTACTGTAACAGTAACACTACACACATTATCATATTTAGCTATGAAATTGAAGTTATACAGTTGAGAGTTTTGTATGTGCAGCTTGTTGCTCTTTAAGTTATCAAGTCGTTTTTAACTCTTAAAACTTGTATCAGCATCTTTTTAGAGCTAAAAATGCGAAAGTATTGTCATACCACAGGGGTGGTGTGTTGGGCATGCATGCGCCTTATGATGCTCGTCACCTTTTTGTTGTACAAATCGAGCATGTATATAAAGTTTAAAGTAGGTTATTATACTGAAACATGCTTCTTAACTTGGCAATTGAATACGCCGGTTCTTGAGTTTGGGCTTTGGACTTGTGTGGATGGGATCTATATTTTCCGAGTGTGAGCTGAGACCTCGGGACAAACTATCTGATCAAGTGTGTATCGCATGTATCACTTATGTATATAGTGATGTGTATGCAAGGAAAGTATGAGGGAGAATCGAGGACCATACACCTTATATGGAGAACTTGTAGGCCGATTTGAGTCTAATGGGCCGGAACTCATCCGGGACTAAACACAAATATGAACTTGGTCTAGACTCTATGGTAAGAGCACCTCCAACGTTCATACGTGGAGTTGTTTACATATCCGGACTCAAGAAGCAGATGGGGAGGCACCGTTGGAGGGCATCATCTGGACGGCCACGGTTCGGCCCCAAGGACCCGTCTGATCGTTATGTATGTGACCCATGGAACAATTTTACAATACAAAAAATAACCATTGGCTATTTTAAATAAATAAAAAAATATTCATTAAGTTTTGAATTTAAAACTATACCTGCTTTTGCCTTTATAAACAAGCTATATTTCTCACTTTCAAATTTCACTACTCAATCAAACATTATTCTACACTCCTCTAAAATCATTTCACTACCCAACCTATATCTAGGAAAAAATGGGTGGAAGGTGTCCATTTCCCGCTGCATCGCCGAAGTCACGTCGTAGAAATTGTCTGCATTCCGTGCAACCGGTCCTCATACAAACCCTCTGCGTCCCATGCAACTGATCCCTCTTACAAACCATCTGTGTCCCTTGACGACCGAATAATTGAACGCGAGATTTTTAGCCAAATGCAAATTAGGGATGAGCTCATGACCGATGCTCGTCCTGAAGGCTACGTCACGGACTCAGGGAGAAATATGTTCCAATCTCTGACAAGTACGTTCCTTAATACTTGCCATAGGTTTCCATGACTTGTGGGAAGATGAGCGGTCAACAGAGTCGTTGTGCTCGTTTGACTCGATCTTTTAGGTTTAATTTGGTCTTTAGGTATTTTATGTTATCTTACTGTATGTTGTATTTTTTATGTTTTCAGGCATGTTTGTAATATTCTTTGTTTTCTGTTTTATAGGTTTAGGTGTGTGTGTTTTAGTTATTTGTTGTATCATGTATGGTTTTCTATTATTTAAATTTGAATTTATGCTGTGTGATATATTTCTAAAAGGTTTTCTATTTATTTATTTATTTATTTACTTATGTAATATACACGAAATATAAAAAAAAAAAAATTGGATATCTATTAAATGGGGGAGTTAGTGTATAGAAGGCTAAAAGTGTGCGGAATTTAGGATACCATAAAAATTTGCCACATGTTGTAACACTCCAATTGCGTAATACAACAACACGCGACGGAAATAGCGGGGAGTCACGTTACAAGTTGCTCACAACTACTGGTACTAAATTGTTTTAATATTGTTAACATTGTTTTACAAAGAATACATGTAATTGTCTTTTGATTAAAGAAGTCTAAGGCCCGAATGCAGTCCTATGCGTTGCATGCTTGAATAGTCAAAATCTTGAAACATATGTGAAAAACAGTCGGCATAAAAATGCCGGCGAGTACATAGGTTTTGTTAGCCAAATAAATGGCAAAAAGTTGATATTGCAATACTTTGACAACTACGAGAGTTGTCGATTTAAAATGAAATCTTAAAGCCAAAGAATGGTAAAAGTTTAGTATTGCAATACATTATCTTTATTGTGAAAACTTATGAAAAAGAGTTTTGTATATTACTAAGTAATTTTTATGCCATTGAAATTGCACTTTGTAATCTTGTTGAAATCGTCATAAAACTTGTGAATGATTAGTAATAACTGTTTTGAAATCTGTCATAACTTGTGTGAGTATTATTAAAATCAAGTCAATGACTTATAATAATACTTTGAATATCCTTTTAAGAATCTAACATATGAAGATATGGAAGATTCTACAAGGATTTGGATACTTGAACATTGAATCAATTGAACACATAAACCCTAATGTGATTCGGATAACGCTACAAGAGTAATAAAATAAGAAAACTTATATATAAGAAGTACCAGCGGCGTATCCACCATGTCCTTATTTTATTACACTCGTTTCGTTATCTAAATCACAACTAACCACATAAACACATAAATCGTCAACTTGTCACCAACTTGTAAACACGCATTAAAGCACATAATGAATCCAAACAAGGACATCCATTGTACTTTAAACATCCCTTGAGTGTCTAGCTATGATGATAGATAGATACTACAGGAATCCGATTTCTGTCACATTGTCTCGTCAAATATGCATTTAAAGTACACAATTAAATCCAATCAAGGAATTCAATATTAGCACTTTAAACATCCTAGAAGAATCAGTCTATGAAGATAGATCGATGCTAAAAGGATTTGGTTTCTGTCACATTGAATCATTGAATCATAACATCCTAAATCCTAATGGTGATTCGGGATAACGCCACGAAGGGTAATACAATAAGCACACTTATATATAGGAAGTACCAGCGGCGTATCCACCATGTCCTTATTGTATTACTCTAGTTTCGTTATCTAAATCACCAACAATCTCTACATATAAACCATAACCATTGTCTTGTAAAATACTTCTTAAAAATCTTACTATGAAGATAGGAAGATCTAAGACTGTACTTCAAATATCCTATAAGAATCTAACTATGAAGATAGATAAATCTTATAAGGATTTGGATAATCGTCGTGTTTGCATACTCGGAATAATACACATAAAAGCACTTAGTAAACACATATATGCCGTACATTGGAAAATAGATTGGTTACACATATGAATCACCCCAAAATATTTGAAAACGTAAAAGAGGGGAACTATGTACTCACTTGGGATTGTGTATTAATCTTGTTCAAATGATATATCAAAGCTCAAAGGATCGAGAGTTCAAGTGTTGAAGTGGTTCCTAGTGTATCAGATACTATGTTAGTGTAACGGGACATAAATCGAGGAATCAGATAGAATGAGGTCTTGTAAACCAAATGAGTATTGGTACTCATATGAAATGGTTTAACTAAGCCTACATTCTGATTAGAAAGTGATCCTAAGTGCTTTTGAGCCGTTATAACCCGTTAAGATAGTTTATGCTACTTTAATGTGTCATTTGCGTAACAACGCGTTCGGATGGTTAAACTAGTCCTATGATAAGTCTTATATGCCTAAATATGTTTAATAAAGTTGCAATATTAGTTTAAGTGTCAAAAATTAGGTTACATATGCTTAAAATGAATTTATACGCAAAAAGGACATTTTGGTCATTTTTCTAAAGGCATATAAACAACCTATCATACGACTAACCAAACGAAGTGACTATGAGGTATAACCTCAGGAGGTTATTCCCTATACAACTATGGCCACAATATGTGTTTGTTCGGATCCTAATGATCGACGGGTCGGGTTCGAAAGTCTAAGCGGTTGCCATAGGGAGAGTTTTCTATTTGAGTTTCGGAAAAGAAAGGAGAAAGGACTTTTGAAGCTTGCTGACTAGGGTTGGATGGCGCACGCAGACGAGTTAAACATGTTAAAACATGTTTAACTAAGTTAGAAAACTGATTTGATATCAAAACAAAGTGTTTTTGATACCGAAAATAGTTTCGTCGCAAAATACACATAATCGTGCATTTTGACCGAAACTTTGACTCGTCACTTCGACTAGTCAACGTGGTAATCAGTAGGTATAATCGCAAGGGACTATAACCATCGTGATTACGCTCACGTTGCAAAGTTCAATTGAACTTTAACTTGACCAAATCATGGTCAAAGCTGAAAGTCAAACACTGTTTGACTTTCTTGCTTAAAATAACTAAACAAGAGATGAAAGAACACTTACAAGTGTTCTAGGCTGGAAAAAATGACTAAGAAAGCTCAAGTATGAGGCCTCCAACAAGTGTGGTAGCCTCAAATCAGAGCAAGAGTGAAAGAAGAAGGAAATGAGCAAGGATTGAATGAAAGTTCTTGGCTATTTATAGTTGTAGTGATGTTGTAGGATCATGACAAGTGGATTATGTGGCCTTCAAGGAAAGATCCTAGCCCTACAAGTGTTTAGATCAGGTAATAAGCCTTGGGGAATACTTAAAATAGCCCACAAGTTTGAAAACTATGGTAGGAAAGTAGGCTGCAACAAGCTGGAAACTGTTCAGAAGTTTCTACCCAGCTAAGGCTGTCGCGCACCGTGATCTATACAGCCTTAGGCTGTTGCGCCCCGTGAGGGCCTGCAGCTCAGTTTCTGAATTTTACAGTTTCAGTCTCTGCAGCTCAAAAGTCTGTTTTTCGACGCGTTTAACCCCCTTTAACCCAATTTCAAGGCTCTATAAGGAGGTTAAAGCATAGGGGACTTGAAATATGTTTGAAAATATCATGGATGTCGGTTCGTTCGGTCGTACGGTCGCGTTTTGCGGTTAATTACGACGGAAGTCGTAACGAACACGAAAACGACCCAAATTGCGGAACGAAAGATATTTTTGCATTCCCATAACTAAAATATAATATTTTAATGTTCATAAAAATTTTTGGATGTCCAGATATGGTCAGAACGCAATATATGCATGCATATGCAAACTTTCGCAGTTTTGACGCTTTTAGTCCCTAAGATCAAATAAGCGCATTTTCGCATACCGAACCCCTCAAAACTTATTTCTAAGCTATGTTAAGGGTATTTAGGGTATGTTTGGCTTATGATCTTATTCCGGAGTGTACGTTGCTGTGCGAATCGGCAGACTTTTGCAGTTTGTCGCAAATAGTCCCTGTGATCGAATAAACTTGTTTTTATCGTCCCTAACCCTTCTAGGCTTATTCCTAAGTTATGTAAAGGGTATTTAGGGTATGTGTAGCTTATGTTCTCGTCCTGGTGTGTACGTTGCGTTAAACGGATTATGTTTAAGCATCGGTTATTGAATTGCTTTCAAAGAAAAAGTTTTTGAAAGCCCAAAATTTTGCACAAGGGTTACAATGTCCTTTAAGCTAGTGTACATAACTACATAATAGTACATAGTTAAGTAGTGTTACGTAATTACGTACCGGCAAATAATCACCTTACGTTACAAAATCACATAAAGTTATACCTATTTGAGAGTAAAATGCATATTACATAATTATGTACACTGAAAATCACGCAACATTATACAAAAATACGTAATAACGTAGGTTTTAAAACAAAAGTTTTTTTTAAATTAAAAAAAAATATAACAATAGCATACTCAAATTAAAGTGAATAAATAGTCGTTTTTATGATGTATTTTTTTAATATGAAAAAAATATGGATGTTTAAAAATCGTGAGGAAATGGGTTTAAAAGTCAACAATAGTGGTTTTTCTTATTTTGTCATTTCCCCAGTTGTTTTTAATTGTGATTCAATCATTTAGGGATTACCTAAATCTCAACCTTTGAATTCTTAGATCAATGGCCTATATTGTCGCCTACACTTTCTGCGATTATAATACTTTGTAAAATCGTCACCCTTATTAACTTAATACAGGGAAAAGTACATGATGAGCTGGATTCTAATGTGGAGGTTTGTAATGGTTTGTTATTGAAAGAAAAATAAACGTTTTTAAAGGTTGGTTTAAAATCTTATGTGTAATATGCTTAGGTGATGGTTTATATTGGAGGACCAGTCCACCATTGTAATGCTCTAACACCAAAAATCAGAACATGAGAATTTTTCGTTGTTTTGACTTGTACAATTTATTTTACATTTCACTAGTGAATTGTAATTAATTTAAGCCGCATAAAAGAAGAGTGTTTTGAAGAATAAATGGCTTTTATCGTAAAAAAGAGTGTTGTGGGAAAAAGTATTTGTCATTATAGTGTTACTTTAAAAATATTTACTAAAATAGTGTTTTAAAGAATTTGTTTTTCTTACTGCTAATCTAATTGGTCAATCTATAATTTTGGTAAGATAAAACTTCATATAATAATTAAAAAAGAGTTAATTACTGTTTTCGTCCCTGTGGTTTTATCAAAAATCACTATTTCAGTCCATTAGTTTAAAATTTGCGATTTCAGTCCCTGTGGTTTCACTTTCGTAACCATTTCAATCCATTATTCTGTTAAGTACAGGGACTGGTATGGTTACGAGGTGGACTGAAATGGTTACGAAAGTGAAACCACAGGGACTGAAATTGCAATTTTTAAATTAATGGACTAAAATAGTGATTTTTGACAAACCACAGGGACGAAAACAGTAATTAACTCTTTAAAAAAACTGATTTTCTTTTCTTATTTAACAAACCCATGTTTTATAATATTTTTTATTTTTAGTATATAAATAGATTTTAATTCATACAAATTTGATTTTCTTTTCTTATTTAACAAACCCATGTTTTATAATATTTTTTATTTTTAGTATATAAATAGATTTTAATTCATACAAATTTATGTTTTAGAGAATGACATGGCATTTTTTATATTACCTGCAACTTTTTTTTTTCATGTTTTTGATAAACTCAATTTGTATATAACCTCGATTATGATTAGAGAAAATGATAGTTTTACTATTGAAGTGCATTGTGGGTTTATGCTATTTCTATTTATTTCACAACTTTTAGTATACATAAATACATTACTTTTTTATGTTATTCATTTTCAAAAGTCACTTGATGTGATTCTTTTAATTTGTATAAATTTACTTGATGTGATTCTTTTAGTTTGTATTAACATGGTTCGATTAAAAGATGAATACGAAAAGGGTATTATAAAGAAGTAAATCATAGAAAAAAGTATAATATGTTCATTGAAGATAAGAACAAAAGA